>NC_081184.1:108945328-109215653 GCF_029867415.1 Vicia villosa
GGTTAAGAAACTTCCTCCACTAAAAACCCTAAAAAATATAATAAAACAAAAAGAGATAAGAGAATGAGGGAATAAGGGCAAAGTAAACTAAAGCCTCTTCTTGCTTTCTTCCTCCCTCCTCTTCTTCCTTTAATGCTCTTTTTCCTTTTCTTTCTCTTCTCTTTGTATTCCCTTGGTTTGATTCTCCACCATCTCCCTAAAGAGCCATATCAATACTTTATAAAAGATAAGATAAAAGGATTTTCAATACCATGGTTTTCTCTTCTATTCAAGGTTATGTAGATCCACCTAATTGGCACCACCAGGTAAAGTTTTTATTTTCTTCAAATTTATTCATATTCAAAAAAGAAAACTTCAAAAAGATGAATCATTCATATTCCTTGCAACATCTTCTTGAATATACTTTTTTTTAATTTTAAATTACCTTTTTAAATTTACATGTTTTAATTTGCAGCAACCAAATCATCATCATCAACAAAATGGAAGTGATAACACTCAACTACTTCCACCTTTACCTCCTCAAGTGGGAGGTAATACTGGCGCGGCGGGTGGTGCCATGGGCTCGATCAGACCAGGCTCAATGGCTGATCGAGCTCGTTTAGCAAAAATACCACCACCAGAACCCGCGCTAAAGTGTCCTCGTTGCGATTCAACCAACACTAAATTTTGCTACTTCAATAACTACAGTCTCACTCAACCTCGCCACTTCTGTAAGACATGTAGGCGTTATTGGACAAGAGGGGGTGCACTTAGAAATGTTCCGGTTGGTGGAGGGTGTCGTAGAAACAACAAAAAGAACAAAAGAAACCGTTCGAAATCTCCTACTCCAACAAACTCTCATGAGAAACAAACTTCCTCATCAAGTGCAATCCCTTCTCATCCTGAACTAATCGGTCATCAGCTACCGCAACAAATAAGCAACTTACCCTTTATGGCCTCTATGCAGAATCATCTCAGTCGTTATGTTGTCGGAAACGTTAACATGGGTCTCGGTAACTCAGATCATATGGGGTTTCAAGTTGGTGCTGGTAATGGTAACTGTAACTCAGCTTCTGCTTCAGCTACGGTAGGTGGTGGTGGAGTTGAACAGTGGCGTAACTTGCAGCAATTTCCCTTCATGAATACTTTCGAATCAAATTCCGGTGGAAACAATTCATACCATTTTCAAGGAGAAACTATAGAAGCTGCAGCAGCAACTGGATTTGTTGGAGATCATATAGCTTCAAACTCTAGGGCTGTTGTTAATCAAGAGCCACCAGTTAAAAGAGAAGAAAACCGTGGTTTAAATTTATCAAGAACTTCTCTCGGTGTCTCCGAACAAAATAACCAACAACAATACTATTCATGGAATGATTTATCAGGTTCTTCAACTACTCATCTCTTATAACCATCAACTTTCTCACGGAACTATGATCTCGATCACTCATATTTACTAACGCAGACATCGTAGTAAAATCGACGATCTTCTTCTTCGTCTTCTTCCTCTTCTTTTTCTACCTTTTTTTTGTTTTGTTTTTCTGGATTTTCATGGAGTCAAGTAATTTATGTACTACAAATATGGGCTTGTTTTTGTTTTATTTTGTACAACTCTATATGTGTGCATGTAATATTATGCTATGTTATGTGTGTGTTTTGTTTTCTACCTAAAGTTGTAATCTCGTTTGGTACAAAAACTTTCCTTAAGTTTACTGATTTTACACTATTTTTGCACCATCTTTTACCTACATATTCATATATGATAATCAGATTCAGATTCAGCTAAATCAATAAAGCAAGTTTATATATAAAGAACTAAAGAATGTGATGACTTTAGCTTTAACAGATACATTTTTCTTGTTTGTTTAAATTTCAAACCATAACTAGCTAGAAAATTAAAGTTATGTATATTTGTGATTTGTGATACGAATATTTGTCATGCATCTGGAATTAATAATAGATATATGATGATGAATGTGTGATTGTGTGCACAAGTTGGATATATAATTGAAGGTACAGGCTAAAGATTCTGACACACTGGCTTCTTTTTTTTTTTCTTTCTTTTCTTTTCTTCGGATCTTTCTCTTTATCGGTGAGAAATTTAAAGCAGTTCTTTACTACAATCCAGAAGCTGGTATTAAGTTCTATTTCTTGGAAACTTGAGTGTGACAGTTATTTAATGATATCTGAATCTGAATGTGTAGTTTCCTCAATAGTGTCAAATTTTGATTCCAATGAAGCTCTTCTCATCCTACTTTTAGTATATTTGTATTGGGTAGTTTTTTTCTTGGGGTTTGAAATTCAGTTATAGAGCTTATTTGCTCTATAACAATGAAAGGTGCGAGGTTTACAACGGATTTCGATTTTTTTTTAGTGTAGTAGTTTAATAGTCAGAATTTCATTTCAAAAATAAGTAAGATGTCGCAGATTCGAGCGTGTGCATTAATCGAATATCTCTGCAGGTATTAACTGACCTTTAGATTATTTCGATATATTTCCTAACAAATTTCTACTTATAAGAAAATTTCTTCCAACTTAATCATAGTATTCGGGACACAAGGGTAACCGATTTCTAAAAAAAATATTTTATATTTTATCTTAAATTTATTTATAGTGCATGAGTCAAGAGTCAAACTTAGGATGTTTGTAATTATTAAAAGATTATTAGATTCTTAAGAATGAGACGTGAATATTTGTTGGATATTAGTTTTTGAGTGGAATCGATAGTGTAAGAAGACGCCAAATTCCCACTCAAAATCATGCCATTCTTTCTATATTCGACAAAACTTAGAGTGGGTGACTATTGAAGAGCTTCTTCATCAGAATAATGCAAAACACAAACACGAAATATTAAGCACTTGTGTGAATTTCAAAGGGAAAAGGAAAAAGACTACGGTCAAAATAAGTCTCCATTTTTTCTCACTTTGTAGTCAAAAATAATTTTCAATCAATATTCTCTTTCTGCCACGTAGGACTTTTGATTGGAGTGATAGTTCCATTTTAATTCCTCTCATCTCACCATTATCTATGTGTAAATACACATGCGGCTGCAATATTGTTGATGCGGTGGTTTCTGTTTGATTTAAAACTCAATTTATATTTGACGTAATAAAAAATCTAAATATTAAATCATTTTCAAATGTATTAAAAATTTACAATACAACCATGCGTGTCACAGTAACTAGAATGACTGCAATCATAATACCTGCAACTTCATCTGCAACCGCAATTTAAAACTGGTTTTCAATGTAATCAAAGAAGGATATGGTTGATGATAAACAAGTATTAAGAATTGTAGGCATCAATGTAACCTTTCAGGAACGAATAAAGCAAAGACAGACAAAAGCTACGACCATGTTTCGTACGTAAGCAGTAAATAGTTACCCAGATTCCAAAAATGTCGGTGTATGTGGGTCTGAAACAAGAAACATTGCAAAAGATAAAGCAAAAAGTAAATAACAGAACAGTGTGGGCTAAATTTCCAGACCCTATAGTATATTGTACGAAACCAAAGAGGCTCAGAAATTCATGCTTCATTATTGTGTGTGAAACTCTTCAACATCCATCGTTATATGCATGGATGGATGGCATGGTTTAAAATTATAAGGACCTTAATATTTGCTTCCTTTGTCTTACTTTCCCTATGCTGCTTCTGCTTCTTCGTCTTCTTCTATACTTGTATGCTTTTTCTTTTTACTTCTACGTGGGGACCTATCCAGCCATTAATGCCAGAGACAGTTACCAACTTTATAGACACAGTTCAACAGCTAGCGTGAATATATATGCATAATTTTGTTGTAACTAGAAGGGAAGTGTGAATTTAGATTGAAACAAAAGTTCATACCATGTTGCTCTAATGCTTGAGGATTAACTACCTGAAATTCATATTATATCATGCTTATTAAGTAAATATATATCGTTTATTTGTATTGAAAATATTAAGTAATATTATCACATGGTTAAATATATAAAAAATATATATATTTGGTCACACGAAAAGGTACACCTAATCAATTCAACAACAACTAAAGCTCAAAGAACCACTTAAAAATACTATATGAATGAAAGTTGCAATTATAGTTTTAAATTGTGATTGAAGTAGCATATGTGGTTGCGGTTGCAGGTTTGCGATTGCGGATATTGCGGTTGTTGTAATGCGTATTATGGTCGTTGTAGCTTAAATTTTTATTGAGAAATTTTTAAAAGACAATTTTAAAAAATACTTAATTTTAAGGTTTTTCATTGTAAATTGAGCTTTAAGGTTCTAGAATTTTGAGATTTGATGAAAATACTTACAAAATCATGGATGAAGTTCTATGATGTAATTTCTAATACGGATGGATGTGTTATCTGACATCACATCGTAATTGCGATCCAATGCAGTTGTGGAGGCTACCGCATCCCCAATTGCGGTTGTGGAGTGCAATTTAAATCAAGGTTGCGATCTAATAAGATAAAAATATGATTATAAATAACCTCTGACATAAGACAAAACTTACGTCATCAAAATCAATAATTAACATATATCTAAAAAGGTTATTCTTGTTGAGAATTATATCTCTAAATAAATGCTAGGAGAAAATAAAATTTTTAGAAAGACCTCAACTCCTTTAGACAAGGGGATGACTCGAGAAATAACAAAAGGGAGGCGGAAAGAGAAGAGAAAGACATATTGGGTTGATACAAGAAGATATAAGCCACTTGCACTACAAACCATTATTATAAAGTGATGTCCACCACCAGTTTTCTTTGGGGTAGAACGAGAAACCCTCGATAGTAGCCAAGACAAAACGTCATTCAAATACACACCTAAATCACCAACTCTCCATTAAGTTAATTGAAACCTGGTAAAAACTCAGAAAGCTATCTTTCAGGGGGGTATGATTATACCAAGAGTTATTTCCCACATTACTAGTCAAAAGACACCCATAACCAATATGAGGATGTTATGGGTCCATATCCAAGGAAGGAGATTCATTCCCACCAAGTCGACGAAGATCGAAAAAATTAACAGACCTATCACCAGTGGCAGACCTAACCTAAAGGGACATATATCTGGCAAAATAGATGTCAAACCAGAGACCCCCAACTTTCAATGGTTTTTATCTCTACTTACCAAGAGGAACCAAATTAGCCAAATGTATATTATTGACCCGTGAGCCTCCATCTTTCTTAGGCATGCACACCTTCGACTAAAACACTACTACAAAATATACATTTCGTAACATCTTACTACCTCATTCATATAAGAAACCGAAGTAATAACTCTTATTTAGGTGCTTTCATTTATTAAAACACTTTTCACCACGATTCAGACACCGAAACATGGTGATAAGTAAATGGTTACACACTTCAAATCCCATAATCAATATTTTCCATTTTTTCACCAAAAAAAAAGGTGTGTACCCTAAAGTTCTATTAAAAAAAATTAAACCTTTTAACCACAACTCAATTTCACAACTGTGGTGAAATAGAATGACAATTCACCATGGTTCATTTTATCAACCATAGTGAAATATATTGCTTATAAAAGCTAACTTATATCACTTCAGAACTGATTGCGCCAAAAAAACCCTAACTTCTCTTGTCTTCTCCAACTAGTATGAATCATTGGAAAGTGTCACGAATACTTGCAAGACGAAACACTTATCTCATTTCTTTGTCTTCATTTTTCACTAAATTTTTAAATGAAAAGTACTTTTACTAAATATTTTATGAATTATAATGTTGTTGTTCAATATATTTTCTTGTTTTTGTTGATAAATGATGTTGTTTGTGTTATTGTAGATGTTTTTATTGTAGAAGTTGTTCTTGAAACATTTTAAGATGTGATTATTGTTTTATATTGTTGTTTTAGTTGATAAATATGTTTGTTTGAGTTATTGTAGAGGTTTTTTATTAGGTATGTTGATGTAGATGTTATTGTTTTGTTAAAGTAAGTTGTTGTTTATGTTAAAGTAAGCTGTTGTTTTTGTTGATAAATGTTATTATTTGTGTTAAAGTATTTTGAAAAATGTTGAAGTATGTTGATAAATATTGAAGTATGTTGATGAATGTTGATATTTTTGTTGATAAATATTGTTGTTTGTGTTATTTTTAATGTTATTCCTTGTACACTACAGCTCTCATTTCATTCCTCCAACATGTTCTAGAACATGAGTTTATTATTTCCTATGTGGTTTGAGTGTTTTACCTGAAGGAGTGAAAAACACTTAGAAAGGGGGGGGGGATTGAATAAGTGTAACTTCTCAAAAATGGTAGAGAAAAAATAAATAACACAATTACTTTTATCCTGGTTCGTTGTTAACCAAACTACTCCAGTCCACCCCTGACAAGGTGATTTACCTCAACTGAGGATTTAATCCACTAATCAAACTGATTACAATGGTTCTCCACTTAGATACCCTCTAAGTCTTCTAGAGTCTACAGATCATAACTTGATAACTCTAGGAAATCCTTTTACAATCAATGTAAAATAAATGTTTACAAGAGTATAACTTGCTTCTAATAAAGTTGTAATCACAAAGTGATATTTCTCTTAAGTTATAGTTTTTAACACTCACTAAAATATTACAAAGTTGTGAGGTTGAAGAGGAAGTTCTTCTTTGCTTTTCTTAATTTCAGTTTGACAGCGTTTTGGTAAGTTTGCGCAAGAGTGTTGTTGTTGCTTCTTAATCAGAACTTCTATTTATAGGCGCTGAGAGGAAATGACCGTTGGGAGCATTTAATGCTTTGCGTGAATAGTACAATGCTGCATTTAATGTTTCACACTTTTGTCAACTACCTCGAGCCATGCTTTCACTACTTTTACTGACTTTGCCTTTTGTAGCTTCTAACGTTCCTTTTGTCAGTCAGAGATTTGACGTTATAGCCTTTTGTACTTGTACTTTCTTCTGGACTTAGAATATGTAGAATAGACGTTTGAATATCAGAGTCTTCAGCTTTGGTGCAGATGCAACTTCTGTCTTCAGACTTTGAAGTGCTTTGAGCGTGATACCATCAGAGCTTCAGAGCTTTTACTTTTGACTGCCATCTTCTGATTCTTTCCAGTTCATGTTTTGATTCTGCAGGACCATCTTCTGATGTCTTGCTAGACCATGTGCTGATGAAGCCATCTAGAACTTCTGGGTCAGTGCTTCTAAACGCTGATTTGTGCATACTCTTTTATACTTTTCCTGAAATGGAAAACGTGAATTATTAGAATACCACATTCTCTTATACAAAATTTATACTTAATGTTATCGTCAAAACTAAGAATATTGATCAGAACATTTCTTGTTCTAACATTACCAACCTTTCACTAAATATATAACCTTCAAATTGAATTAGAAAATAATACTATGAAAAAAATAAGTTATATTAGAAAATAACTTACACTAAATAATTTTTTGTTAGGTTTATGCAACATTACTCGTATTTTAATCTTTAATAGTTATAATCTAGTTCAATGCTTCTAGCTCTCCTACTATCACTTCATTCACTACTAGTTTTGTCTGCAAACTAATTAATACTTTGAAAAATGAACTAGTAGAGAAGGAAGTGTTAGTTGAAAAACTAAAGACAAAATATCTTTTTTGGTCCCTTAAATATACCTCGGGGTCCATTCTAGTCCCTTATCCTTAAAAAGATCCAAAGTGGTCCTTTAATTGTTCAAAAAGTTCCACGTTATTCACCTTTTGTAATTTCATTTACAAATGAGATATATATTCACTTTTAATCTTTGTCTTCTTTGTTTCAATTTCTGACTAACAATCCTCACAAGACGCTTTGACACACTCAAACTGTGAAAAATTTCATGAAAGAAAAATTTGAAAGTGATGGAAATTAGAAATTGGAAGATTGAAATAATATACTTTCCTCGACCTGGGTTCTTCAATCTGGGTTTCAACATCATGAACCCTAAAGCCCCAAATTCATAATATACTTTTATGGATTTCAGATGCATTTTATTGATTTTTTTAATCTGTAACAACATTTCACATATCTGTAATTGATTTTTTAATCATCTAAAAACATCTCACAGATCTGTAATTGATTTTCTAAAGACATTTCACAACTCTTCTAACAAGGAACCAAGTCTTCTTCTACTTTTCTTTCCTATTCTTTCCGTTTTCTTATTTGAATGAATGATGGATCTGGAAGCAAAAATCGTATTCAACTTCAACCTCAGTAGATGTTATTATAAAGAATAAGGAGATGAAAGGTCAAGTTGAAGAAGAAAGATTTGATATAATAATTTTTTCATAAAATAATTTTGTTCTTGTTACTGGATGAAGAAGAAATGTTTGGAATTTGAATCAAATATTAAAAATGCATTATTTGACAGTAAGGTTTACACCCAAATTTCAATAGTTTTTATCTCTACTTACTATAAGAAGCGCCAAATTAGCCAAATGTAGATTTTTTATCCTTAGGCCTCCATCCTTCTTAGGCGTGCACACCTCCGAATTAAGCACTACTACAAAATATACATTTCGTAACATCTTATTACCTCGGTCATATAAGAAACTAAAGTAATATTTAGTCGCCTTCCTTTATTAAAACACTCTTCACCACGGTTCAGACTCCCAATCGTGGTGATAAGTAAATGGTTACACACTTCGAATCCCTTAACCAACATTTTCCATTTTTTCGTTACAAAAAAGGGTATGTTTCCTAAAGTTCTATTTTTAAATAAAAATTAAACTTTTTCACCACAATCCAATTTCACAATCATGGTGAAATAGAATGATAATTTATCACGGTTCATTTTATCAACCATACTGAAATATATTGCTTATAAAAGCTTACTTATATCACTTTAGAACAGACTGTGCTCAAAGGAAACCCTAATTTCTCTTCCCTAACTTAAACTCTCAAAACTCAAACATAACTTCTCCAACTAGTATGAAACAAGGGAAGGTATCACGAATACTTGCAAGACAAAACACATATCTCATTTCTTTGTCTTCATTTTCCATGAATCTTTTAAATGAAAGGTACTTTTATGAAATATTTTATGAGTTATAATGTTTTTGTTGTTCAAAATATTTTCTTGTATTTGTTTATAAATGATGTTGTTTATGTTATTGTAGATGTTTTTATTGTAGAAGTTGTTCGTGAAACATTTTAAGATGAGATTATATTTTATATTATTGTTTTAGTTGATAAATATTTTTGTTTGTGTTATTGTAGAGATTTTTATTAGGTATGTTGTTGATGTAGTTGTTATTGTTTTGTTAAGGTAAGTTTTTGTTTATGTTAAAGTAAGTTGTTGTTTTTGTTGATAAATCTTTTTGTTTTTGTTGAAGTATATTGATGAATGTTGAAGTATGTTGATAAATATTGAAGTATGTTGATGAATGTTCATGTTTTTGCTGATAAATGTTGTTGTTGGTGTTATTGTTAATGTTATTCCTTATACACTGCAGCTTTCATTTTGTTCCTCCAACATGTCCTAGAAGATAAGTTTATTATTTCCTACATGGTTTGAGTGTTATACCAACCTTTCACTAAATATATAATCTTCAAATTGAATTAGAAAATAATAATATGAAAAAATAAGTTATAATACAAAACAACTTCCTCTAAATAAAATTTTGTAAGGTTTATGCAACATTACTCGTATTTTAATCTTTAATGGTTAAACTATAATTCAATGCTTCTTGGTCTTCTGTTATCACTTTATTCACTACTAGTTTTGCTTGCAAAGTAATTAATACTTTGAAGAATGAACTAGTAGAGAAGCAAGTGTTAGTTGAAAATTAGAAGTATTAAAATAAATTATAACATTTAAAGAGTATAATGAGGATAATGGATTGTATAAAACTCATACAACATTGATTAGTGTAGTTTGTTCTTCTAATATAACTTAATTTTTCATATTGTTGATTTCTAAACCAGATTGAAAGGTTATATGTTTAGTGAGAAATTGGTGAAATAAGCATTCCACATAATATAATAACCTCAAGTGAACATATCACCACAAATGGAATTTATAATCGTGGTGAAATATTATGCGCTAAGTAATTCACTACGGTTCAAAGGAACAACCATGGTAAAATGTTGAGAAATCGACCAAAATGCTGATACTGGGCATCGAACCCCTGACCTCAACCTATTACTACGGTTGATTTCTATAAATATAGTGATATTTCACGCGCTACTATGTTTTTACGAAGGCTACTAGACCGTGGTGGTAAAGAGGGCACATACTACCATACCCTTCGTTACCATCCATGGATCGTGGTGGAATCATTCTCCTTAATTATGGTAAAATGTTCTTTTTGCAGTAGTGAAGGATCCAAAAAATCTTATCTTTCATGGTAGTTTTTCACCAAAGAAAATGTCTTTGAAATCTAATTAGACTCTTCCACACTTTAACAGGCGTTTAAAGGAAGGAAATGAAGAAAAATGAGTATAGAGTTAAGGACTAAGTTTTATAAAACAAAATTAATCAATGGATTAATGCTGATTAGAAGCCTCAAATACTTAAATCGTAGGGATTCCTATTTGTAGGAATACTCCCACCACAACTCAAAAGTTTGATCGACATTAACCCTCATCAGGCGGTTTTACGGGGCTTCGAGCGTGTGTTTGGACTGAGCATTAATTTCAATAAAAGTAGGTTGTATGGCATTAATATTGGGGAGGAAGTTCTGGTGGCAGCTGCTAATTTTCTTCCTTGTGATATTGGCAGCATGCCTTTTCTTTTTCTTCGCCTCCCTGTAGGTGCAAATCATAGGAGAAAAGAAACTTGGAAACCTGTTTTCAACAAATTGACTAAAAGGTTGGCATCTTGGCAGGGTAAGCATATCTCACTCGGAGGTAAGGTAACGCTTTTAAATTCGGTCCTCAATAATATACCGATTTTTTGGTTATCTTTCTTCAAAGCTCCTAGGGTTGTGTGGGAGGAAATCATTAGAATTCAACGTTCTTTTCTGTGGGGTAATCCGATGGAAGAAAAAAGGAAGATGGCGTGGGTTAGTTGGGACAAAGTGTGTTTGTCCAAAGAAGATGGAGGATTGGGTGTTAAGAATGTAGAATTGTTCAATCTTGCACTTACTAGTAAGTGGGGCTGGAGATGTATTGCGGATAGGAAGTGTGTTTGGTCTGACATTATGAAGCTTAGATATGGCGCTAGTGAGCATTGTATTCACGACGAAATTTCGAATAATAGCTTGAAAAAAAAATCTCTTTGGTGGCGTGATATTAGAGCTGTTTGTAGGAGTAAAGGAAATGAAAAATATTGGTTTTTGGATGTTGTCTCGCAATGCTGGTGGATCAGTTGGGTGGGGCAGCGGGAGTGAGGATTTCTCTGTCAAAGACGCCTATAACAGATTGTATGCAACGCTGAGTGGAGATAATAGATTGGGGGAGTTCAAGGTTCATGCTATCCATAATGTGTGGAGGACAAAGGTTCCCGAGAATATCAAGTGCTTTGGATGGCGGTTTATTCTTAATAGCCTTCCTACTAGAGAAGAATTACGGTGAAGAGGTGTTCTTCGTGGATCGAATCGGGTAGCTTGTCCTTTATGTAACCTTGATACTGAATCGAAAGAACATCTGTTCTTTCATTGTGTTGAATCCGACAAGGTTTGGAAGGTGGTTCTATGATGGCTGCTAGGAGAAGACATGGCTATTGGAATCAAAAACCTGGAGCTTGACGTCTTAGAGCGCATTGCTAATTGTTTGGAGGTGTGTGTTTGTGCGCCTTTTGTCGATTTTTTCTGGTTGCTCGTTTCTTGGAATATTTGGAGAGCTAGAAATGACTTGATTTTCTCCAATAAGGCATGGGATGTGTCGGGGTGGTGAATTGTATAAAATCAATGGGGTGGGACTAGTTTTCATTTATTGCTAACAAAGGGCTAGAGTGCGATCGGGGCATTTGGTTGGCTAACCCGTCTAGCTTGGTGGGCTTTTAGTTGTTTGTCTTATTTGTATTGGGCTGGTTTTTTGTCTTTCTTTTTAGGCACCCCTTGTGTTATTTAATACAAAGTTGTTTATCAAAAAAAAAATTAATTCTTAACAAAATTCACTTGCAAACTTGAAGAAATCTAAAAAATTCGAAGGATTGATTTAATTATGCAAAGATTATCAACGTTTATCTCCCCAAAAATAAAAGTATCATCAGCATATTGAAGATGAGAATCCACGAGATCAGACTCACCTACCTTGAAACTTAAAAAAAATACCAAGCTCTACAACTCTAAAAAATAGCTTACACAATCCCTTTGCAACCATGAGGAAGAGAAACTGAGCAAAAGCATCAAAAAGTAAATTTTCGGTACCGCAAAGTAAATTTCTAGCACCTCTTTTTGACCGATACCAGAAATTCTTTGTTTTTTACAAAATTCCGGTATCCATTACTGAAAATTTCAAAATTTCCCGTGCAATTTATCGAAGATTTTAAAAATTCCGGTAATTTTACAAAATTCATTACCCCGTCTCGAAAATTTCACGAACTTCCGGTAGAAAACCACTACAGAAATTTCTTTAAAACCTGAAATTTCTGGTATGGCACATGAAGTTTTATTTCTTTAACTGCTGCTACATACTGGAAATTTGAAATATTCGCTACCGAAAATTTTAAATTTCTGGTATATAGCATAAGGCACGGTAAATTGGTAAATTCAACAAAATTTTCTATATTTATATGAAATTTTCGGTACGATACCGAAATTAAAAAAAAAACCGGTATTTTACACTGATAATTTAATAAAAACGCCCTACTCAAATGGGGGTCGCAAGATAAATTCTCTAAGTAACCCCCTTTGAATTAAGGCCTGGTAACAAAGCCCACACGAACAGTTACAGATCCACATCCAAAACGAAAATGTCTCGTTACCAAAAGAAACAAAAAAAAAAAACCGTCGCTGATCAACTGAAAAACTGAAAAAGAAAGAAACGGTTAGAGAGTGTTGATCTCTGTAATGCCGAGTAGGATCTCCGTTTCCGTCAATAGCTCGTGTCTTCATTTTCACGCCCGGCAGCAAGTGATAGAAGGATCAAATCTGGTTTTCGATCACAGTGTCTCCGGCAGCGCAACCATCTCCGTCTACTGCATCTGGTTTGTCTTATTTTCACTTGATTTTGGGTACATTTCGGTTGATAATTTTAGATTGGAGTTTTTCAGTCGATTTTATGGACTTTTTTTAGACATTACTTTCGTTTTTTCTTTGTTCATTGTGATTGAGGGAGATAAGAGCGTCCACACCCGAATTAGATCCCGACATTCACACGACAGATAATAATTTTAAGAAAATAAATAAATTAAACCTAATCATAAGTGTCGGTGCTCTTATAATTAGTTTAAAAATTAGTTAAACAGTGGTTATCCCACTATATCATTTTTGGGGTCGGCCGCTGGGCTCCGCTATTTGGGATTGATAACTCTGCACCAACAATAGTTCTAGATGAAGTTGACTTGAGAAATAAATAAAATTAACTTACGAAAGCAGATGAGGCAGATACATGTAGCAGCATAAGAGAAAACTCCATCCTTAAAAAATAAAAAAAAATTGAATAGAAAGCCTAAACTTTTAGTATTTCTTGAAAGATAAATTAGGATTATTTTTTTTAAATTAAGGGTGATTTTAACATCCCTCCCCTTCAAATCACCTCAATTTGGAGGAATGGAAAATCACTCTACAAGGAATTTTAATCCCCTTCTCGCCCCTCCGCTCCTAAAAAGTTGAACCAAACATGTCATAGCTTTTTCAATCTCACAAATGCTTATGTTGTAGATAAGTTCAAATAAGTCAATCCAAACATTACCTAATACTAGTTGAGTGCATAAAAATGATCCAAAGCACTTCATATTCATCTGAGTTCTACTATTGTTGATTTGAACTGTGTTGTGAACTCTGAATTGTAATGTCTTTTGTTGTTTCTCTATATATCAAGCATTGCATGAATCAAAGTTGTTCTTTTATCTTCTAATAGGCTTGGTGATGGGACAAGGTTTTGATCAAATAAAAGCAGAGTGATTTGGATCTTTCTATATTGTAATCTATGGGGACTAAAAACATAGATCGTACAGGCTTCCCTGCAAGACCTGTTTCCATACCTTTTGTTTCTTCCCAGATGCCATCTTTTTCATCTATAGGATTCGCTGCTGCATCGGAGCCTCCTTCTTTCCGACCTACTCCTCCTGAAACCCCCGTGCCATTTTCATTGTCTGGACCTGTGGTTCAACCTGGGGCACCTTGTTTTAGACCTGCACCACCAAGGTTAAATTACCCATCCGAGCCTCTTCCTCCCCCTTCCCCATCATCCAATGTCCCCACAATGCCGGCTGTTGGACCTTTCCAGCATTTTCCAGCACCGTCCTTTTCCTCACCGGCTCAGCCTCCTCTTACACGGGCTGTTACGCCCATGGAACAACAATCATTTCAACCTCCTGCAAATCAAGCACGCCCTTTTCTCTCATCTCTTCCGCCTCCTGCAAATCAAGCACCTCCTTTATTCCCATCTCTTCCGCCTCAGCCGCAAATGCCTAATGTTCCAATGGAATCTCCACCTATTGGTTCAAATGTTCCCCCTCCTTCTCAATATCAGCCATCTTTTCCTGGATACACCCATATGCAGCCTGGTGCTGAAATGCATGCTCCACCTATGCATTCCTCTATTCCTGCTAATCAAGGAAATTATGGACCTGCAGCATCTTCTCCTTTTAAACCTCATCAAGGAGGATACATTCCATCATTTCCAATGGCTAATCCACTAGGTATCCAGCCTACACAGCAGCCAGGATCAATACCCCCTACTGGTTCCATTCAAGGCTTAACAGAAGACTTCAGTTCAATCACAATGCAAACTCGCCCTGGAACAATGGATCCATTATTTGATCCTAAAGAACTTCCTAGGCCGTTGGATGGTGATGTGAAGCCGACAAATTTGACTGAGATGTATCCCATGAACTGCAGTCTCAAATATCTACGATTCACCACCAGTGGAATTCCTAACTCTCAGTCCTTAGCTTCAAGGTGGCATCTGCCTCTTGGAGCAGTAATATGTCCGCTTGCCGAATCTCCTGATGGGGTTAGTCAGTGCCTTTATTTACTTGTTTGATGAGCAGTTACATACTGATCACGTTATTTACCTTTGTTGTTCTTAATTTTCAGGAAGAGGTGCCTATAATTAATTTTGCTCCAGCTAGTGTTGTGCGCTGTAGAAGATGCCGCACATATGTGAATCCTTATATGACATTTACAGACGTTGGTAGAAAGTTCAGGTGCAATGTATGCACCACGCTTAATGATGGTACTTTTTACTCCCATAGCCGTGTCTTTTCTCTTATTAACTGAAAAGTCTTTAAGGAAGAAAATGGTTGAAATCAAGTTTCAAGTGCTTCTTGCCTGCACATTTGTGTAATAAGCTTTAATTAGAGGCCCTTATAATTCATCAATTTTTGTATCATCGCATTCTATTGGATATGCCCAAAAACACACTTGATAAATAAACGAATGCAAATACTTGATTTGTTTAACTATATAACATGGATTATGGGGCAGTGTCATGGGAGTGCAACTTGCTCTCTGATTTTTCCGAGTCAGCATATTCATTTCAGTTGTGCTGTATATTTATTACTGTCATGACTCATGATATGTGAATTATAGCTCTGCTATGATGTGAAACCAAACAGATTACTTGCAGGCAATTTCCAGAACTAGTATTGAAACCTACTCTTTTTGTGTCAGATATATCATGCATATTATAATTAGTTGAATTGTTTTTCTTAAGATGTTAAACTATTGTGCCATATTTGTAGTTCCTAGTGAATATTATGCACAATTAGATGCCACTGGCCAAAGAATTGATTTGAATCAACGACCCGAGCTTACAAAGGGTACTGTAGAATTTGTTGCCCCAACTGAGTATATGGTGCGGCCTCCTATGCCCCCATTATATTTCTTCCTCATCGATGTTTCTATGTCTGCAGCTAGAAGTGGCATGATTGCGGTAAGCAGTTCATTTCGGGCACAGTGTATAGCTTGTTCTCCATACCGAGTTTTAACCATTAGAGTTTTCAGATTTTTTTTCATGAAAAATAAATAAATTTTACTATTGTGCAACATATGGCCTTATTTTCATGTGAATTAAAGACTTGGTTTTGGCAATCATAAACAAAAGAGTTATGGTTTAATGTATTTTGTCTTAGACTAGTTCATTTGGAGAAGAAAGTGATCTGCATACTAAAAATCTTCTTAATAAGCTTGGTTTTCTTTTTCAGTAAGCTTTATACGTTGTATTTTTTATATAATTTTAATGATTCAAAACTTTCCCCTTTGAGTAATTTAAAAATCTTCTAGGTACATGCTTGATAAAACATGGTTTTGGCGACCATAAACAAGGGTTATGGTTTAATGTATATTTTGTCTTAGACTAGTTCATTTGGAGAAGAAAGTGACCTGCATACTAAAAATCTTCTTAATAAGCTTGGTTTTCTTTTTCACTAAGCTTTATACATTGTATTTTTTATATGATTTTAATGATTCAAAACTTCCCCCTTTGAGTAATTTAGTGATAACTGGAATGTTTGGGTAATTTTTGCATAAGTGATTTACTCGTTGGCAAAGAGTAAATTACTTCTGCAAAATAGTCCTTGCAAAATTACTTCTGCAATTTGTATTTTGGGTTACCAAATAAATGTTTGTCCCAACCATTTTGGAGGTTTAGCCATACTTTATCTTGATTTCTTACGTAACTGTTGGCAACCCAGGTTGTAGCCCAAACAATCAAGTCTTGCTTAGATGAGCTGCCTGGCTTATCACGAACACAAATAGGGTTTGCAACTTTTGACAGCACAATTCATTTTTACAATATGAAGGTTAGTAGAACTAGTAGCTTTTAGTGCACTACCATTGTTAATGTGTTTGTTTCCCTTTTATTAGGCCATGACTTGTACTAATCATTCTATGAATTATGCCTTTGCAGTCATCCTTGACTCAACCACAGATGTTGGTTGTCTCTGATCTGGATGACATATTTATTCCGCTGCCAGATGATCTTCTTGTTAACTTATCTGAATCTAGAAGTGTGGTGGAGAGCTTCCTAGATAGCTTGCCAACTATGTTCCAGGACAATGTTAATCTGGAATCAGCTTTTGGTCCGGCTATTAAGGCTGCTTTAATGGTTATGGTAATTTTTTTATCATACTTACTTTCTATTATGATTATTCTTATCATATGATATAATTTTCAGTTAATTGAAACAGTGTTACTCAGTTACATGTTTAAGAGTTGGAAGGAAAAGGAAGGGGCAGTGTTTGATGATATAGGAGGATGGAAAGAAGGGGAAAGGATCCCCCCCCCCCCCCCCGTGAACACTGTCTGCCTTGAATTTATCGACTTTTGAGTATGTTTTCCAGTACATTTGACAATTTCATTTTTCTTACGCACTACTTTGTTGTGTTCTTTCCGTGCCTATGTAGAGTCAACTTGGAGGGAAATTGTTAATTTTTCAAAATACACTACCATCTCTTGGTATTGGTCGCTTAAAGTTACGTGGAGATGATTCTCATATTTATGGGACAGATAAAGAACATGGTTTGAGACTGCCCGAAGAACCGTTTTACAAGCAAATGGCTGCTGAGTTGTCTAAGTGCCAAATTTCAGCAAATATATATGCATTCAGTGATAAGTACACTGACATAGCCTCCTTAGGTAAAAAATTTATACTACTTCTAACTTTCGCATGTCATATTAGTGCTGAACCTGTTCCTCTGGGTTAGCATTTGGAGAATTTCTGATTGATATCTGATGATTGTTAGTTGCAGCGTTGTATTAGGATAACTTGATGCCGTAAGTTTATGAACTCTAATTGAATGATTGCCATATTTTTCCCCTGATGGTCTCGTGATTAAAGATGTGTGGAATTTCAACTGAAACACTCATTCTTGGATTTAGTAAAAAAAATTCCTGTTAATGCTCAAAATGAACTCACAAGTTATATGTTAATTTGTAGTAGTTATATCTTTAGATAATGCATCCCTTTTTCCGATGTAATTCTGTTCGATTTTATTGTTTTACAATAATTCTGTTTGATATTGTTTTCTCAGAATTTGTGATCCTCTAAGCCTATAGTCGTGCATGCTAATGATCTTATACACTAAGTAAATTATGTATATATGATTTTTTGTCTGTTTAGGAACTCTGGCAAAGTACACTGCTGGTCATGTGTATTATTATCCAGCTTTCCAATCATCTATTCATGGGGAGAAGTTGAGACATGAATTAAGAAGAGACCTCACAAGAGAGACTGCATGGGAAGCTGTAATGCGTGTTAGATGTGGAAAAGGTTTGTGTATTCGTTATGTCTTGGAAATATGTACCTTCCTTGCCTCCTTTTATTTATCTTAGGTTTTATACAATGTGTATATAAAATTACATATATGATTGAACAGACACACTTACAAAATCCATTGCTAATAATTGTCTTGCTTCTAGGTGTTCGTGTCACGACTTATCATGGAAACTTCATGCTAAAGTCCACAGATTTGTTGGCACTTCCAGCTGTAGATTGTGATAAAGCCTTTGCCATGCAGTTAACACTTGAAGAAACATTGTTGACAACTCAGACAGTTTATTTTCAAGTTGCATTGCTGTATCCTTTCTTGAATAGTTCATAAGACGAGTCCTAATATTGAGGAGCTTTATTTTGATAGACAATGTTGAATCATATGTTTCGTGATAGTACTATTCAAAGAGGAAAACACAATAACCTTCTTGGAGAAAGTTTCTTCCCTAACAACAAAAAGTTATACTGCATCTTGTGGAGAAAGGCGTATAAGAGTACACACGATGGCACTGCCAGTAGTTACAGACTTGGCTGATATCTATCGTTTGGCTGATACTGGTGCAATTGTATCTCTGTTTAGTAGGTTAGGTAGGATAAAAAACACTTCTAGACTCGTGTTCTAGTAGTGACATCATAGGTGATAGATATGTTTGTTTCTATCTTATACAGTTCTTTGATATTTGTAGCATTTGAGAAAACATTGTCCCATAAACTGGAAGATGCACGAAGTGCGTTGCAACTGAGAATTGTGAAAGCCCTGAAGGAGTATCGAAATATTTATGCTTTGCATAATCGCTCGGCCAACAGAATGATATATCCTGAGTCTTTAAAATTCCTAATGTTGTATGGATTAGCTCTTTATAGATCAATGGCTCTACGTGGAGGGTATGGCGATGTTCCACTGGATGAACGATGTGCAGCGGGACATACAATGATGGCTCTTCCTATAAAAAGATTGTTGAAACTTCTATATCCTAGTTTCATTCGACTTGATGAATATCTTCTGAAGGTGTGTATTTTGCCTTTTTAAATTTACCAATGAAACGGTTTCACTGTCAGATCCTTGAATTATTTCTGTTTGTGTTCCAGGCATCCGTACAGGCTGATGACTTCAAAATTATCGAGAGAAGGTTACCTTTGACTAGGGAAAGCTTAGACTCTAGGGGCCTTTATATATACGATGATGGCTTCAAGTTCAATATATGGTTTGGTACAGTGATTTCACCTGATATTGCAAAGAATTTACTTGGATCGGATTTTGCGGGAGAATTATCAAAGGTCTTGTATATTCTTGCTGCCAAAATTTGAAATCCATCTGCTTCTTCTGCATGTATAATTTGCTTCTTTATAACAGGCTACTCTCAAAGAGCATAACAATGAAATGTCGAGGAGGCTGATTAGGGTACTCGAAAAATTAAGAAATAGTGATCAAGCATATTACCAGTTGTGCCACCTAGTGAGGCAAGGTGAACAGCCCAAAGAAGGATTCCTCCTTCTTGCAAACCTTGTGGAGGACCAGATGGGCGGCAATGGTGGGTACGCTGATTGGATGCTACAGATATCCCGACAAGTGCAACACTGATAATACATAGGTACAGACTGTCATCTTTATTAGGGGTAGTAACAACAGGCATGCTGATTTGATGCTACAGACATCCCGACAACACGTGCAATACTCAAAATATATAGGTACGGACTGTAATCTTTGTTACAAAGTTTTAGGTAAAATGCAGTGAACACTACTGCATTTTACCTTGTGAATAATCATGTATTTACTTTATATACTGAATTCTCTTTTGACAGCTTCCCTAGCAGGATAAGCAGGGTTTTGTCAGACTTCTGTCTCAAAAAAGAAGAGTATTTCTTTCTGCATTAAAAATAAACTGAATCTAGCCTTTGCAGTGCATGGTGAAGGGTAGTTTCATGACTTGGCTAGTTCGTCATTGTGACCCCTTAGAAGGAAGCTTCTATGAGACTTTTGGTTCAACCTTGAATGATAGATGAACTCTACCGTGGTGATTGAACAGCCGTTGATAGAGGAAAATGAAGTAAAGAAACAATTTAGGTGCATGTATTTTTTCCTTGCGATACAAGTTTGACTCATTCTGCTGTTAGTGTGTGGCTGATTCAGTCATTTTTGTAGAAAAAGAAAGTAGACAGAAAGAAAGAGATGACACGGTAAAATTAGTCTGCAAGATATGAATTTTGTTTGGTTACTATTATGATTATTTACTTTGATATTTTTTGTTTGAAACTGTTGTCTTTCTTTGTGATTTAGAGTATGTTTTACTCCTGCTGTCTTAATTGAAAGAAGAAAAAAAAATTGATTAAATATAATATTTTTTGTTATTTCATATTTATAAACTAACTCTTATGCTGTTCTCTCCCTTTTTTTATTTTTCAATTTCTCATTGTATTCTTATGCCTTTTATTAAAGTTTTTGGCAAAATTAAATACAATATGTTTTTAGAGATATATCTCCAAACGCACTAAATTTATATTTTTTTTTTTTTTAAATTTAGTTCAGAGATACATCTCTAAATTTTCCAAAGATTAATTCAGACATGTATTTTCAAAGATACTATTTATTCTAATTACCATCAACTTCTCAACAAAAAATGATTTCAATTCCATCAATATAATTAAATGCCGAATAAATAAATATAAATGTTCAATAAATTATATACCAAAAAAATTTCTATAATAATTATGCATATTTAATTATTATAGAAATAATTATAAAAAATAATTATAGAAATAGTTAATATATAAAATAATTATGCATATAATTATTATAGAAAATAACTCTTGACTAACACATAATTCACATATAATTTTATATATATTTTTTTGACTAATTTGCGTATAATTTTATATTGGGTTAATAGCTATTTATCCTCCTGCCATATAAGGCATTTATGAAAAACCTCCTCTAAAAAAAAGTCACATGGATGACCCTACAATTTTGAAAATGCCACAATTAAAACCTTCCCCATGCCAAGTCATCAAAAAAGTTGATGTGTCATGTTTTTTCTGATTTATTCATTTTAATTAAATGCCACATGTGTTAATATATATTTGAAAGGACTCTTTTACCCTCACATGTAACTCTAACCCCACTGACCAGAAAAACCATTCAGTTTCCTCCTCCCTCCTTATCTTCATCGTTCATCACTAACCTAACCCTAAACTTGTCCATAACCAAGGCATCTGTTAATGCATGTTTGATTCGTTAAGTTAATTATCTTCTGCTGGAGCGACAAAGGTTGGGAGCGACAAAGATTGTTGGAGCGACAAACTCAAAAAGGTACATTGTTCAGTAACTATAGTGGTCCATTCTCTTGAAATCTGTAAAATGTACCTGGTCCCACCTTGACTTTGTCTTGTTGCGATTATTCATTCATGGGTTAAACTTTACTGTGTCTTTGCAGAAAATGGGATTCTTTTGTGTTGTCTTCCACCATGGAGGAAATTTTGTGCACGAAAAACACGTGTTTTACAGGGGAGGGAGTGAAACAATCATGGAAAGGCAAGACTCTGACTTGTGGAGTTACTTTGAGGCAGTGAGTTTGGTGAAAGACTGGGGGTATGAGGGGTTCAGGATATGGAGAAATATTCTAGGAAAGGATGAAGAGTTTACTCAAGTCATTGATGATTTACAAGTTGGAGAGCTGGCAAATCATTGCATAAGTGGTAAAATAGATGGGCATCTATGGGTTGAGCATGGTGTTTCAGATATGACTAGCAAAGTGTCGAAGCCCGATGTTGATCAGTTTAGTGAGAACAGTGAGGATGAGAGCTCTGATGATGATGGATGCATAAATTTCAATGATAATGAAGAATAAAGAACATTTGAAAATAATGATGAAGAGTTTATTCGAGTTGAAATAGACAGACCAGAATCAGGTAACAGGGTTCAGGTTAATGGGAGGTCTTATAGATACAAGAGAATGGCATCCAAAGATCCTAAACTTGACAAATGGAAACACAATGTAATGCCTAATCCTAGGAAAAGATTAGACAAGGAGACTATGTTTAGTGGAGAATGGCTTCCAACTTGGAGTATGAGTGATTTATGGCAAGTCCATCATCCATACAATGGACTTCAATTTGTTATTAACCTTGGCGAGAAAACTTGTAGTTGTTGCTTTTGGGATCTTGTTGGAATACCTTGTAGACATGTTGTGTTTGCAATGTAATATCAAAACCTAAACCCTGAAAATTTTGTTGACCCTTGTTACACTAGAGAGGCATACAAAAATTGTTATGAGTACAATGTAAGTCCTATTAATGGTATGGATATGTGGCCCATTGTGGATGTTGAAGACATGTTGCCACCTCAATATAAGAAGGGTACTGGTAGACCTAAAAAATTAAGGTTTAGAGAACCTGATGAAATTGGATCTAGGATGAGGAGGCTTGGTGTCTCTTATAGATTCACAAAATGTGACAAGCTAGGTCACAATTCAAGGAAGTGTAAAGTTGTTGATCAAGATCCAAATGCACTCAAGAGAAAAGTAATGTAACTGTTAGGTCATCTTCTAGTTGAGTTATATAACATGTTTTAGTTGAGTTATTTCTAACATATTTTATTTTTGTAGAGGAAAACACCAAGGAACAAAGCATCCTCTTCTTCTATTGGTGATGACAAGTCAAATGTTGCTGAGAGTGTGGAGGGTGTGGATGCTGAGCTGGATGATCTACTTGATGAGATGATGACAGCATATAAAACTCAGCAATCTCAAGTTTGCAACCCCACTTCTATGACTGCACCAAATGAGAAATTTAATGGACAATCTGAAGTTGTCCCCACTACTGTGATTGCACCAAGTGTGGAACTTAATGCACAAGCTGATGCTGAGCCAAGTCAGAAGAAGAAACAAAAGGCTTTACAAAGCTGTTGACAAGAAAAAAGGTTGTAGTTCAAGTACCTAAAAGGAGCAGTGATAGGTTGAAAGTTGTTTTTTTGGCTAAAAAAATGGGATGGGATTGGTTCAAATTCAGATGCACCTTTGGTCATTGATGAAGAACCTGAAGCAACTGTGAAGAAGACAAGAAAATGGGAAGATATTCATAGGAGAATGACTCAGTAGTTTGATATGTTTAATATGTTAGTTGATTATGAACTATGTTATTTTGTAACAAGTATGTTATGTACTAAGACCTGTTATGCACATTAAGTGCCCTTTTGAACCAAACTTGTTATGCACATAATGTGCCTTTTTGTACTAAACCTATTATGCACATAATGTGCCCTATTGAACTAACTTGGTATGTCTTTTGATTATGAATCATCTTCCTTTTCTAGACTTGTATGACACAAATATATGACACAAATATATGACACAAAGATATTGCACATAATGTTTACTTCAAAACATGGTGCAACATTGTTTCAAAATATGGTATCATTATTTCCAAACATTGTCACAGATACATTTCAAAACATGGTACCATTATTTCCAAACATTGTCACAGATACATTTTAAAACATGGTACCATTATTCAATTAGTTCAAAACATGGTACAACATCTTTCATTAACATAACACAGATACATTACAATTTATCTTCCATTAATTCAAAAGCTAACTTAAACATACAAAATTTGTTCCATTAACTAGAAACATAACTTAAACCTTTCATTGTTACATGAGCCCTAACACAAAGCACAGCCAGCTACAAATAATTACAACTATCAGAAAATTAATATTCTTCCTCAAGCCTTCAACCTTATTCTTCAAATCATCCATCTTTATCGCAATATCCTTGTCCATTTGCTTCAAAAGCTCCGACACATCTCCATCTGTATTTGCACAGCTTTCACCAAAAAATTCATCATTCCAAATAAATAACTCACAGTCATCTTCTTTACCCCAATACTTGCATTTCCAATACTTCATACCCGGATTTGTAACCAATTTAGAAACAAACATCTTCATGGTTAGATTATGACCACATTTAGGAATTCTTCTCCCATTTGAATCTGTGTTGTAGATGATTGAGTGTGAACAACCTGATATTTTAGTGGAACTTTACTGCACTTGACAAACCACGAAGACAAACAAGAGATGGAGACCGAGCAAAACTACACAAAGAAGAAGAACAAGGAAGGAGACCTTGCTAAGGCGATGGAAGAACACGATAGCATACGGTATAAGGAGATAGAAAATTAGGGACTTTAATGAGAGAACATGATGGCATGTAGTGCTTTTAATAATATGGTTAGAGTTGTATGTGAGGGTAAAAGAGTCTTTTCAAATATATATTAACACATGTGGCATTTAATTAAAATGAATAAATAAATAAAAAACATGACACGTCAGCTTTTTTAATGACTTGGCATGGGGAAGGTTTTAATTGTGGCGTTTTTAAAATTGTAGGGTCATCCATGTGACTTTTTTTTACAGGTTTTTTTCCCGTAAAGGCCCTATATGGCAGGGGGTAAATATCTATTAGCTCAGAAATGCACTTCCGAAATGCTGTTTTCGGAAATGCATCTCCGAAAGCGTTTTTTTTTTCAAAATTTGTCTTATTTCGAAAATGCATTTCCGAAAACAGCATTTCGGAAGTGCATTTCCGAAATACTGCGCGTTTTGCAGATTTAGCAAAACAGCCCCCTCCCCCAATTCATTTACCCTAAATCAACTTCAAACTCAACCCCAAAGAGATTTTTTGCAAACCACTTCCAAGACTACATCAAAGGCTCCAATCACCTTGCTATACTACATTCAAAAGCCCTCCAATCTCTTCAATCGGTAAGTTTTTCGATTTTTAGATCTATGATTCAAATCTCTATTAGGGTGTTTAGAAATTACAAAAATTATATTGGGGTAGGTTGGTACTGCTATTTAGGTTGTTTAGAATGATTAAATGTAGTTTTGATGTTGGTTTTTGGGTCTGCCATGGAAGTTGCAGAAAACTTCTTCGCAGGGGTGTTTTAGAAGTTCATTTCCGAAAACACCTCCATTCCCAGTTTCGGAAATGAACTTCCGAAGTTGTCCAGAAATGAATTACTTTTAGTTTTTTCTATTGTCTCGCATTCTTATTGATTTCAATTATTTTCAGGAACATGGCAGGCAACCAAGCATGCATCAGACAGGGTAGAGATACCCAGACTGCATCGACTAGACGCGAGCGGGCGGCGCAGCTGGCATCGACGCAGGGACGGGGGCATGGTCGGGGACGTGTGCGAGTTCCCGTGTAGATGGACGAGGGTACCTCTGCATCTGGATCGAGGAGTCGTCTGGCTCGGGTATCTTCTTCCCGCCAGCGAGAGGGGGAGGAGGAGGCAGTGACATACCACGAGGCGGAGGAGGTACCAGATGTTGACCCTCCACACGGGGAGGAGGAGGAGCAGAAGGAGGGCTACCCAGGAGGGCCCAATGACACTACCTTGCTGATTACCTACCACGAGCACGTCGCTCGGCGTATCTAGGGGGAGAGGTATTTTTTATAATTTGCCCGACTTTATTATTTAACTGTTTTTAATTTAGCCGTTTATTCAACATTTTTTTAATGGTCTAATTAACATACTTTTTTATTTGTTTTTGTTGTAACAGGAGAGAGAGACTTTGAAAATGGTGAACCACTCCCGGAAGGTTTTCAGTCTGTTTAAACCGAATGCTGAGTGGTTTAACGATGCGGTGAGAGCTTCAAGGCTTAGTGGGCTGTGCATGACGGGGTATACCACCATCAGCCACGACATGCAGGGTGCCTTTGTGGAGAGGTGGCACAGGGAGACGTCTTCTTTCCACTTACCGGTTGGGGAGATGATGATCACGTTGTACGATGTGCAGTGTCTTTTCCACTTGCCGATCAGGGGGCACTGTTGGATCACTCCCGGATCCAGAGGATCGAAGCCAGTGAGTGGATGGCGCTCTATTTGGGTATGGAGCCCGAAGTTGCTGACTTTGAGTGCCAGACGACAAATGGGCCTCATATCCGGTTCTCCACACTAAGCGCTTATTTCAAGCACCACCTGGTGGCGGCGGCTGAATCCGAGGAGGCGGATAACGCCCTATTTATGGAGTATCATTGTGCTTGCGCTCTCCGGTGCTGGTACATGTTTGTGGTAGACGCTGCACTCTTTGTGGACAAGAGTGCAAGGTACATCGACGTGACCTACCTCCGCTATTTCATGGACTTGACTATCGTTCACCAGTGGAACTTGGGGTCAGCTATTCTGGCATACCTATACCAGAAGTTGAATGAGGCCTCCAACTAGAGGACCAGGCAGTTGACTGGATCCTGCACACTATTTACGGTGCGTTTCATTTTAATTGTTTCACATTTATTTATGTTTCGTTTTTATTTTTAATACATTATAGTGTTTGTGTTTCAGAGCTGGATCATCTCATACTTCCCCCGCATCCACGGCTTCCGCGTTGATTCCGCGTACGAGGACGCCATGCCCAGGGCCGCCAGATACGTTCTCTAGAGGGGGAACAATGCAGTGGGACCATACCGTGGGTACCTCGACTGAACTATGCACGATGACGTCACTTGGAGGCCATTCAGCGACTACACTCATGTTGTCCCCTTTGACAGCATATCGTTATATTCTGGCTGGTTGGCATGCGGGACCAACACCATGGTGCGGTCTCTCCCTGAGCGGTGCATGCGGCAGTTTGGATTTGTGCAGATGATACCTAGGTCACCTTTTGAGGCTGCCCCCGACACAGTGACCCGAGTGCAGCTCACTGGCATATTTGAGGACTGGGAGCGTCATGTGGTCTCGGAGGAGTATCGTCGCATTGGGGTCACCCAGGACTGGCACAGTGTGGAGGGGTATGTCACATGGTTCTATTGGGTGTCACATCCTCTGATGAGATCCGATGCTCCCGGCGCTCCTAGGCCAGCACACGAGGAGATCCTGGAGAACCAGCAGGCCGAGGATGACCACGCCATTGATCTCCTGCCGATCTGCCAGCGGATAGAGATGCTTGGGCGGGACGCATAGGATCGAGGTATCGTTCATCAGGGTGGTCCAGAGGCAGTCGTCGTGATGGAGATGATCGTCACTGATGCGGGCCGTGCGGCGGCATACAGGAGGCAGAGGAGGTCCCAGGGAGAGAGGGTTAGGCATACTCAGTATGGGTCCGGGTTTACTTTTTTTGTATTCGGATTATATATTTCGCACACTATGACTCGGTCTGTATATATTATTTGAATTTTATTTATTATATTAGTATATTACGTTGATATGTCGTTTGTTTTGTTCGGCTTTTCCGTTTGTATATATTATACGTTTTGTATATATATTTCGTACGGGACTATTAGAAAAAGCATAAAAAAATAGACTTCTGCATAATTCGGAAATGCACTTCCGAATTACACTAAATTCTGAAAAAAGATGTTTTCGGAAGTGCATCTCCGAAAACACCCCCTTTTGGTGTTTTCGGAGATGCATTTCCGAAGTCTGGGAAAATTTAAAAAAAAAAATACTTCGAAAATACATTTCTGAAGCAGGGGTAAACTGAGGTTTTCGTTGGGGGTGACCCCCATAGGGAGGTGGGTAAAGAAATTCTCTTTATTTATACAACTTTTACAATGGCTAGATTGAAGGCTAAGGTTGATTTGTTCATGCGATTTTTACAATAATTTTTATTTTGATAGATGAGACATCAAGACTCACTAGGATCATGTGGTATAAGGTAAATCTATTTACTTTTTTATTCAACCACTACACATATTTTTCTGTTCTATAATATACTCTTAAAAATCACAAATATTATTGTTCCAACTTATTTTTTGTATTTTTTTTTACATTCTATGTCAAGTTTATTTTTTTTTTTATAATTTGTATATGGATGAAGATCACGTTGAAACCAGGATGCAATGTTGTTGCGGAAATTGTTATAAATATGCTGGACCATCAAGGTAGTTGTCATCCTATAGTGTTATGACATATTTTAAAGTATAAATGAGTTAAATTATTTTGTAAGTCATTTTTTATATGTTGTATGATTAATTTTTTTTTTTATTTTACTATTTTTTAATGATTATTTTATTTATTTTATCACGTATAATGTAATTTTTTTTCTTTTCATATTCTTGAGCCAAAACAAATAAAGGTAGAATAATTATTAGATTTTAAATATTAATTAATTTCATTAAGTATTAATTTAATGAGTTTGTTATTCTTTTCTTTTTATAATTTGTGTGTGGGTGAAGATCATCACGTTGAAACCACGATGCAATGTTGTTGCAGAAGTTGTTATAAATATGTTGGACCATCAATGAAGTTGTGATCCTATAGTGTTATGACATATTTTAAAGTATAAATGAGTTAAATTACTTTGTAAGTAATTTTTTATATGTTGTATGATTATTTATTTATTTTTTGCTATTTTTTAATAATTATTTTATTTTATTTATTTTATCATGTATAATGTAACCTTTTTTCTTTTCATATTCTTGAGCCAAAACAAATAAAGGTAGGATAATTATTAGATTTTAAATATTAATTAATTTTATTAAGTATTAATTTAATGAGTAACGTATTTCTTACACATGTCTTAGATAAAATTTAGGGTAATGCTAACTTGTGTCCCAAGGGCACATGTTAAGAAAATATAAATGGAATGTTTGTATTGAAAAAGTAAATAAATAAATTAACTATGAACTTTTAATTAAATCAATATACAATTTTCAAACACAAAGTTTCTATATCCAACACAAACATTCCATTTATAAATTTTTTAACATGTGCCCTTGGGGCACAAGTTAGCATTACCCTAAAACTTATAACACTATTTTTACGTTGGATAATTTATTAAATTTTTAAATATGCATTCAAACTAACTTCTTTATTGCTAATTCATTTACTTAGTAATTAAACCTATTATTAATTATAGTATGATATTAAAATTTGTACGAAGCGTGAGTTTAACTATATTCTAATTCATCATTAATTTGTTTCACATTCTTCTTCTATGTCTAGAATTCCAATTCATTGTTAATTCTATTTACATTTATGGTAAACTCTTATCTACACTCAAAATTATTTAATTCCATTGTTAACTCAAATTTTAATGCATTTTTTAATTTTTAATTTTTAATTTTACATATTATTTTCATTACTCTGAAGATTAAAACAACTCCAAATTTTTTAGAAATGTCATCTCATATTTTATGTGTCGTAAATCATAATTTAATTTCTGCCAAATCATAAAAATATCTAAGAATTTGACGATATACATAAAAAGAAATGATAAATATTTAAGACAAAATAAAAATAATATGAAATAATAGTGTTCAAGCATATTTTTAAATTTAATAATCTTATTATGCACATAAAAACTAAATGCATATAATATTTTACAAAATATAATGTCACATTGTTTTATACCAATATATTCCAAATAAAGTTATATATTTTTCATAATTATTTTATTTACTCAAAAAAGTTGAAAAAAAATCCCGCGCGATATAAATATTGTATTATCAAATATTGTTAGCCTAAATTAGAGAATCTAAATATATATAATCAAAAAAACCCTAACGTATTGTTGTTCATTTTTTATGATTGTCTTAGTACTACTAATAACGAAACCATGAGTGTCATAAACCCTCTGCTAGGGTTTGTTTCATCGGCGGAAACGACAATTGGTAACACTATTCTGGCAAGCTAAAAAAAACACGGCAGAGGTGGATCTCCAAGAGAGAAGCACTAAAAAATTTAAGGAAGGGGCGACTCACTTATTTGAGAAAGGTGTCTCTTTTAGAGATATCATGGATGGTAAAGGAGTAGCTGATAGGGAGGAGGAGCTAGAAGATGAGCAGGAGGATATGGAGGAGTATGGGGATATTAGAGTTGAGGAAGAGTTGATAGGTGGATATGAATGCCCTAACTTTATTTTTTCAGAGAAGGAGGAAAAAAGAATTCAACGTCCATGGAAGCAAGGTGTTATTATGAAGTTGTTAGGGAAGAAAATTGGATACAAAGCCCTCAAGAACAGGTTGAATCAAATGTGGGTTCTAAAAGGAATTATTAGTATCATTGATCTTAAAAATGATTACTATCTGGTGGCTTTCTCCCACGATGATGATAAGAAGGCGACGATGCTGAATGGACCGTGGTTCATCTACGACCATTATTTGACAATAAAGGATTAGAGGCCAAATTTCTGGTTGGAGATCGAATCCATCAACAAAGTGGCGGTGTGGGTTAGAATCGCGGGACTCCCAATAGAATATTATGATGCTAGGGCTTTAACCTATTTTGGCAATCGCATTGGTCGGACTGTAAAGGTAGACAAAACCACGACGAAGCAAGAGAGGGGGAAGTATGCTTGTATTTGTGTCACAGTGAACCTGTCGAGACCTCTGCTTGCTATGTTGAGAATCCAAGGTAGCATCTACAAGATAGAGTATGAAGGGCTCCGCCTACTTTGTCTCATTTGTGGTGGATATGGGCATTATAAATAAAGTTGTTCCTCTATTCTTAAAGGAAAAAAACAGGTGGGTGAGAGCAGTATTGTAGGGGATATCAATGCAGGTGATAACAATAAAGGTGATGGCAGTAGGCAAGGAGGGTTTGAAGTGGAAAATGGCCCCTGGAAAATTGTTCAAAAACAAAGAAGAGGGAAGAAGATGGTGGATGGCCAGAAAAACATGGCACCGATTAACTTTAATGGGAAATTTAATGCTGGCGGATCTCGTTTTCAAATATTAGGAAATAAGGATACAGAAGTTACTAATGAGCATAATGATAGTTATGACAAGAATATTCCAAATAAGGGTAATGAGGGGACAAATATGATTACCTCTGATTATACCATTATGGAAGATATTCTTAATAATCATGTGCAAGAAAAAGATATTGGTACTGATGTGGAAGACACGGGGAAAACAAACAAGGAAAATATTATTGAATCTCTTACTAGTCTGGAAATTAATACTGGGGCCCAGGAGTCAGACACAGGTTCGCTTAGTCAAAGACTGAAAAGCAAGAAACAAAAATGTAGTGCTAAAAGTAAGAAAACAAACTTAGCAACACGGGGAGGTATTCAACTGAAGGAAAAAGTCGGAGGCATGAGCAGATCAGGTGTGGAAGGGGTGCTTGGAAATTTTTAACAAGGAGATACTGTAGAGGCAGCTACGTATGAGCTTTTCAATTTAGTTAGTAAGGAAGGAAGTGAATTCCCTAGTAAAACAAAGAAAGCGGTTGATAAGCATGCACTGGAGGAGGGTCATGCAGAGGAAGGACATGATATTGAGATTGATGAGCCACCAGATTCCAATGGTACTAGAGATAAAATATTTTCCTACCCTATTAGAGAGGAGGGAGTTGATTGCCATGCAGATGCATCATCTATAATGGATGAGATTATTGATGTTTTGAAGGAAACCCCTTGAGGGTTTGTTGTGCCCTATTATTCTCATTTAGTCTTTATGATGAGTACAAATAAAAAGATTTTTTGCTGGAATTGTAGAGGGGCTGCAAACAAAGCCTTCTTTAGATATTGTAAGCAATATTTAGATATTCATAATCCTAGTGTCTTGGTGATATGGAAACAATATGTGAGCCCTTGAAAATAAAGAAGACGTTATTGAAGCTTGGATTTGATCTTATGGAGTCTTCTGATAATAGGGGGTTTGTTGGGGGCATTGTTATCGCTTGGAAATCGAATGAGGTCCAGATTCAGGTGAAGGATATTAACAATAAGTATATTCATTCTAAGGTATGCATGGAGCATGTAGAGGATTGGTGGTTAACGGTTGTGTATGCTAGCCCTAATGACAACGACAAAGAGTTGCTATGGGACAACTTGAAGAACATTCCTAGAAACTTGACAGGTGGCTGGATGCTTGCAGGAGATTTTAACGACATTGATAATGTGAATGACAAAAGGGGTGGTCTACCAGCTTCCATGAAAAGATGTAATAAGATGAGAGATAGCATGGAAACCTGTAAGGTTGACAACATTGAGATGTGGGGACCTAAATTCACTTGGAGAGGTCCAACCTATCATGGTGGCCAACGTATATACGAAAAATTGGATAGAGCGCTGAGTAACGATGAGTGGAAAATGCAGTTTCCAGATGCTTTTGTTCAAGTCTTAGTTCGTGTTAAATTCTCCGATCATCATCCTATTCTCATCAACTTGCAAGACGATAATCGTATGTTCCAGAAACGCCCCTTCAAATTTGAAAGTGCATGGCTTTTGCATGAGACTTATAGTAATATGCTCCAGGAAATGTGGAAGAAATATCAAACCCTATCTTGCAACCTTAAAAATCTTGTCACTGGCATTGACAAGTGGAAGTTTGAGTCATTTGATCAAATCAAAAGAATGAAGAGGATGGTTGTTAGAATGTTAGAAGGAGTACAAATTAATCTTCAGTTGAATGATAATTATGGAGGCATGAGGAAGCTCGAGAAACAGATTCAGAAGGAACTTAGTGAAATTCTAAATAAGGAGGAATTGATGTGGTTCCAACACTCGAGGACTATGTGGTTGGCGGATGGTGATCGTAATACTAAATACTATCATATGCAAACCTTGAATAGAAGAAGGAGGAATAAAATTGTGATGCTAAAAGATGAGGATGGTAAGTGGGTGAGCATGACGCACTGAAGATTCATGTTACAAATTTTTACAAGAATATTTTCTCTTTCCCTCGTGGCTGGTGTAATTGGAAAAGACTCCCATCAGCTTCCCTCGACTCTCTCCTGAAAACTTGGACTCTCTGAATGAAGATATTAAAGATATGGAATTGAAGGCTGCTCTTTTCTCCATGAAACCTTGGAAAGCTCCAGGGCCGAATGGCATTCCCCCTGGTTTCTACCAGAAAGCGTGGAACATCATGGGGGCAGATGTTATTCAGTTTGTCAAGGATGTTTGGAAGAACCCTAGTGTCATGGCAGATTTCAATAAAACTAATATCTGTCTCATTCCTAAAGTTGAACATCCAACCTCTGTGGCTCAATTTCGCCCAATTTCCTTGTGTAATATGAACTACAAGATTATCAGTAAGGTGATTGTTGCGATATTAAAGTCGTTTATGTCGCATCTTGTCTCTCCTCTTTAGACCGGGTTTGTCACTGGGAGGTCTATACACGAAAATATTATTATTGCTAAAGAAATTATGCACTCAATGCAAAAGAAAAAAGGGAAGCAAGGTTATTTTGCTATTAAGATTGACTTGTCAAAAGCATATGATAAGCTGAACTAGGAGTTTATTTGGCGCATTCTGGAGGAGATTGGGCTTCCAAGTAATATCGTAAATGTTATTATGCATGGTGTGTCTAGTGTGGAGACTAATATTAATTGGAATGGGAATAAAAATGAGTTCTTTAGACCTCAACGAGGGATTCAGCAGGGAGATCCAATTTCCCCATATCTTTTTGTGCTTTGTATGGATAAGTTGTTGCATTTGATTGAGCATGTGATTCTCAAGAACAAGTGGAAGTAGTTTCAAATTGGTAGGAATAGAGTGCACATCTCCCACCTGATGTTTGCGGGAAATTTTCTTATCTCGAGTCCTTCTGCTTGATGTCAGGACAGGAAATTAGCACTGAGAAATCAAGTATCCTTTTCAGTGATAATGATCCTCGCAGCACTAGAAGTAACCTTAGTCGTGTTTCTAGGTTTAGAGAAACCCAAAGCTTTGGTAAGTACTTAGGTATTCCTCTAAACGGAAAAGCTAATAGAAAACATGATTTCCAATATGTCATAGAGCAAGTGGAAAACAAACTCTCCAGTTAGAAAGCCCGCAATCTATCTTTTGCGGGACGCATAACTTTAGCCAAAAGTGTTATTGAAGCTATTCCTACTTATCCCATGATGACTAATATTATTCCAAAAGCTTGTATTCAGGAGATTCAGAAAATTCAAAGAGGTTTTATTTGGGGAGATTCGGACTCGGGAAAGAAATATCATGTGGTGAGTTGGGATAATGTTACTAGAGCTAAGTGTGATGGAGGTCTTGGCTTGAGGAACATTATCATTATGAATACTGCTTGTATCTCGAAACTCGGGTGTAAAATTCTGAATGGTGATGATGATTTGTGGTGCCAAATCATTCACAAAAAATACAATGTTGCAACTAATAGCAGCAACTTAAAAGCTAAGAATTCTGACTCTAGCTTGTGGAAGGACATAGTCAAAACTGCGGCGGGATTGGCTGAGCTGGGGTCTAGAAAATTGGTAATGGTTTGGAAATAAATCCTTGGAGCCACAGTTGGATTGATAGAGGACTAACTGTAGCTGACTTGAATATTCACATTCCAGATGAGAGTATCAATCTTAAAGTGGCAAATTTGGTTGATAACAAGGGTGGGTGGAATTGGAATCTTCTTAATTGGCTTCTTACAAATTTTAAACTCAAGATTGGTGCCATCTTAGCTCCTGCAATTGATAATGAAGGTGACAAATTAGTCTTCACCACTGATGATGAAGGAAATTTTTCGATAAAGGCTATGTACGAGTATCTTACTGAAAGAGGTAACGAGGAAGAGAGCAAAACCTGGAATAGAATATGGAGTCTTAATGTTCTTGAGAGAGTCAGATCCTTTATTCGGATTCTCGAGCATGACTGGCTGCTTACTAATAATTGTATCAGTCTGTCTGGGTTTGGCATAGACGGATGTTCATTATGTGGAGCAGCGTATGAAACCTCCTTGCACGTTATAAGAGATTGCAGTATGGTGAAAGGAGTTTGGGACTGCTTAGTTCCTAATTCTTTTAAAGCTAACTTTTTTCTTGCAGGTTGGCATGTGTCATACCCCGAAATTTACCCATCTCATTTCATCTGAAGGGTACAAGAGATTATAGGTCCTCCAAAAAGTACAAGAATACCTCCACGTGTTAAAAGTTGAGTAAGATTCAAGTTGCACAAGTTGGACGACTTTGAAAAAAAAGCACTTAAAGCAAAATGGAGAAGTTTGATATTTTGAATCATTGGGCCTAAAATATGGATTCCAAACATGACCATGGGCCTTATAATTATCTTTTAATTAATTATTTTATTTTTATAATATTTGCTTTATTTATTTGAATTTTTAATTCATTTAAATATAAATAAATTATTATAAATATGAAAAATTAATTTTAAATTAAAGATTTGATTTTGTAATCAATATCAATCATCCAAATAAGCCATGATGGTCATCAAATTCGTGCTAAGGGATATTGGCTAGAAAAGATTGAAATTGGGCAAGTTTTGGAAAGTTTAAATTCAAGATCAATCATATATTCACCTTACCAATTAAGAAGGATGGAATCAATTTTTCTTGACCTAATAGTGCTTATATATATAGAGATGAATCCTAATGCAAAAGGGGGCGGAAAAGCTGCAGAAGGAGAATGGCTAACCGAATGCAATCTTCTTGGAAAAAAATCAAAACCGTTCTTGGAGACACAGTCCGATTCGAGCCAAGCCAAGCATCCAAAACGATTCCTTAGAGTTTTCTGAGTGAATCCCAGCCTTCATCATCAATCAAACACGTTGAAAAAACATCCAACAATTCACGGTTTATGCCTCATTTATTTTAGTTTCGATTTCGCTCATACATGTGCATTTAATGTAATTTGATTGTGTTTTTGTGTTTAGAGTGAAGTTTTGAAGCTTCATGGATAGGTTAATTGGATTCTAAGTACAGGTTTAAAGGTGCACCATTGTTAGGGTTTTCGGACCTTCAAATTGGGAACCGCGGCTGGAAGCGAAATCGACCAGAACCAATTGCCTCATCGTGTTCAGGGGGTAGTTTGTATTCAATTTGGGTGTTTTATTGGAATTTATCTGGCCGTTATGATGGGTTTTGATTGTCGTAGGGGTATGGCTACACACATGAACCGTAGGTATAAGTCCTTCTTTTTCCAGAAACGTGAGGTTGAAGACGAGGGGGACGGACGCGCGAGTTGCTGCGAATTTGAATTTCTCAAGTCGCGAATTCTTTATTTAAAAAACTAAAGCACTATACTTACATGTAGTGCACGCAGCCCACCTGGTCAAGACGCCCCTTTGCAACCATTCACACGCCTGTTCGAACCTTGCTGGGGCCGCTTCACGTTCTTTTTTTATATATTTCAGGAGACACTTTGATGCTCGATCTGGTGTGCAGCATAGGGGAAGACTTGTGATGCAGCCTCACCTCCCAGCCATCAGATACGCGCCAAGCAGGATCTAACGCATGTGAAGATGAAGGCACACCATGGATACTCATAGAGCAGCCACACGAGATCCGGGCCAGGTTCTTTTATTTTTTTATTTTATATATTATTTATATAATTATATTAAACTCAATATATTTGCTATATAAATTGATTTCTTTTAAGAATGAAGTTGATAATATAATTAGGGTTAGATTAAGTGACTAGGGTTTAGAATTACCTTTCCCGATTATTTCGATTATATCGATGTAAGTTATTTAATTAATTATAATTGTTAAATCACAAAAAAACCCTAACATTAGCAATATATTAGGGTTCGCTCAATCCCATTGGCCCTTGGCCAAATATTAGGATTCAAATTATTATTCGTTTCGACTAAATTTATTGGTCACGATGATTAATAATCGATTAATTTAATTAATCAAATCCTATAAATTAAAATAATTTATTTAGTTAAATGGTTTCAACCATCCTCATTGGTTGCGATGATTAACTATTCAATTTCCTCATTCCTAATTTGTTATTCTTTTTAATCGAATCAATCGATTACGAGGGGTAACGATACAAATTAATTATTAAATTATTAAAATACTATAATTCGTTATTAGTAATAATCAAATTAATTGATTAAAATTGGTAACGATACAACTTTCAATCTGTTAACTATGGCGATCGAATCTATTGATCGTTGCGGTTAATAGTGCCATACCAAATCAGGGTTGTACGCCCAAAACTTCAAAACACTTTTCAAACATCTTTCAAACTTCAATTTCAAAATACGGATTTTTATCCTCATTCAAAACTACGATAGGCAACTCAAAAGCCTTCAAATCCTATCAAATCAAATTCTAATCCTAAGGGCGTACAACCCTGGCCCCGAACTACGTCGACTCTGATTCTCCATAAGGAGATACGTAGGCACTTGGCAACAAGGCGAGTCTCCTTCCCTCTAAATCTCAATTTTTCCCCTATTCACTTCCTTAGCTATAAACCTCAATTTTAGCCATAAACCTTTATCCTTAGATTCAAAGCCAATAGGAAAGGGTTGAGGGTGCCTAACACCTTCCCTCGACCTGAATATAGTATCTTACCCTGATCTCTATACTGCGTAGGGTTTCCTATTCGCCCTTCAGAATAGGTGGCGACTCTAAATTTAAATTTTAGGGCAGATCAGATCTTGAATCTTATTTTTTAATGTCCAACAATTGTTTGTGTAATGTCCAGGACTGTTGGAATGGTACGCGCACTTCGCATTGAGTTTATAGCCAGGAGTGGAGGAGTTAGGATTCTTAGGAGGGTCCCTCAGAGTAATCAATCTAATCTTCGACAGATGTTGTAATGCTCGGGCCAACGTCATATTAATCTTGGTGAATTAACACTTAGGTGCATCCGGCTTGAAGAAGACAAAGCTCGAGAAGAATTGTCTCGTAGAAGATTAACTTGAGAAGCTCCTTAAAAGGACAAGAGATGTCTTAGAAAAGATTGGATAAGTGTTTTTAAGGTAAGATTACCTAAAAATGTCGAGATATGTCTTAAACAAGATTAGCCTAGAAGGGTATGATATGTCTTAAACAATAATGACTTAGAAAGGCTCCTAGAAAGGCTATGATACGTCTTAAATAAGATTACCTAGAAAGGCTATGATACGTCTTAAATAAGATTACCTAGAAAGGCTCCTAGAAAGGATGAAACATCTTAGAAAAGATTTCCTAGAAAGGATATGAAATATCTTAGAAAAGATTACCTAGACAGGTTCCTAGAGAGGGTATGAATCATCTTAGAAAAGATTACCTAGACAGGCTCCTAGAAAGGACGAAACATCTTAGAAAAGATTACCTAGAAAGGCTCCTAGAAAGGACGAAACATCTTAGAAAAGATTACCTAGAAAGGCTCCTAGAAAGGACGAAACATCTTAGAAAAGATTACCTAGAAAGGGTTCCTAGAAAGGAGGATAGATGTCTTAGGAAAGACTACCTAGAAAGGCTCCTAGAAAGGATATCAAACATCTTAGAAAAGATTACCTAGAAAGGTTCCTAGAAAGGATGGGAAGTTCTTTGATTACTTCTGAATTATCTTTGAAGAAAGACCTGTAATGAAGTGTCAGAATTGTATTTGTCTTGAATGAGTACTGAGATTGAATCGTTGATACGATTGTATTTGCACCGCACTTGGATGATAATATTCTTTCTACTTTGAAATGACATTAGAAAATGATTTGGTCGCATCTTTGTTTGAAGAACTCTGATTCTTGGATTTGAATGTCTTTCTTTGAGAATCAAGCTCACCATATCCAGTGGGTCGTGGCCTCTGATTCGGGATACTTCTGAGTTTAAAGGTATATGGCTAGAGGAAAATAAATCCTCTTGCCCCTTGATAGGTGTTGAGTCCTTGAATTGGAAGGTGTGTGACCAGAGGAAAATAAATCCTCTTGCCCCTTGATTAGGAAATCAGTCCTTGATAGGAGTCCCCGAAATTGTGCGCCCTAAATCCTGAGATCCTTGAAAGGGTTAGTTAAAATCATGTTATTCTTATGATGTCATGATGTCATGTGAATGCAATGCATTAGACGTAGTGTGAGATAGTAAGGACAAAAAGGTCCTTTAACAAAACCTGCGAGAAAACAAAGGTTAGTATGCTATGCGAATTCAGCTCATTAGGCACAGCATGGAATAGTGAGGGCAAACAAGTCTTTTAACAAAACCTGCAAAGAAACAAAGGTTAGTATGTTTATGTGAATGTAATGCATCAGGAAAAGCTTAAGATAGCAAGGACTAGTGAGTCCCACAAGGAAAAACCTGCAAGAAAACCAAAAGGTTAGTAGCAAGCACAGACAAGTCACACAAGTGTCCTTAGGTTTAAAGGCTCGCATGAGGTTTGTAGGTAAGTACCCTCCCCACTGAAGTTGAGTTGGTTCAACCTGTCCTATATAAAGATCGGGTTCTAGGGAGCTCATATCATTGACCTTTCTCGAAGGCGCTTATCTCAGTTCGGCAATCGAATCACCAACCAAGAAGGTCCTGAAAGTCCAGTCCATATGAGTGTAGCATCGAGTATCAACCAACTTCAGTCGGAACCAAAGCCAGCCACCTCGCTACTTTCTAATAGGCCAAAGTCAAGTTCAACTAGGGTTCTAGGGCAAATTAGTGCTTAATGACACCACGCAGTAGCCAAGTGTTTCCTCGAGTCGAATCCCAAGGAACACCAGGACAAACCAATGTGTCACACTAACGATGGCCACCATATCAACCACATCAGTATACGCTGTGCAGTCTCCTTAGTCTCATGCCATTTACCTAAGGTTCTCAGATCCGGGTTAGGATCTTTCACACAAGTAAATACCCAAAACAACCCTTGAAATATAAAGCAGACAAATCAAATAATTAAAGTGAATCCTAAACTCTAAGGTAACCCCTCTTTTAATCGAAAGCATCCCCAGCAGAGTCGCCAGTTCTGTAATACGGTGAACTGACTTTTATAATCGAAATGTCGCGGTTAAGCAAGAGTCGCCACCGACTTTTATTTTATCCAATTAGGAAAGGCTAAAAGAACAGGAAAGACCTTTTGAAAAGATTTTGAGTTCGGGGGGTAAGTTATACAAAGGGAAGGTGTAAGGCACCCTTTGTATCCATGGTTATCCATGGGCTCTTAATTGCTTAGCTCACTTTGTTTGAAATGTTTGAATTTGTTTGCAAAGATTTTCGAATAAGAACGTTAGCTTGTAAATAAGCGTAGTCTTTTTGAATTTGATTTGGAAAGAGTGGGAAAAGAGTTTTGAATTTAGAGCAAGCAATTAATAGCAACTACCCTAAGTTTGAAAAACGTTCTTTTAGCTTTTCAGGCGAAAGGATCTATCCATACCATATGAGGGCAGGAAGTCTTTCAATTGAATGTTGAAAAGGGTCATCGAGAATAATCGTTCGCCATAAGACTGTCCCATGCCATAAAGAGGGCAGGTAGTCTAAGGGAAGGATAGAATAGTCATTAATCTTTTTAGGCATCACGCGAGGATACCTTAGCAATTTGGGACAATCATCTTTTATCGAGGCAACTTCGAGGGACTAGATGATTTTTAACCTCTGTAGGCAACTTTGCTTTAGGTATCCTCGGAACCGAGGGACTTGACTATTTAGTACAATTTAGAGGCAACAGGCAACAGTAATAAGGCAGCAATAAGGCAACAAGAGGGGTTACCCTAAAGGTGTGTGTGTGGCACAATCATGTGATTAAATTCATATATATTATCTTGTAATTAGTTATCTACTTCTATTAAAGGCTTGCACTCCCTAAGATTACTAACCACGCAGTTTAAAATGAGCAGAAATTAAAGGCAGAAATTAAAGTTCCTACGCTATTACAATAAACACCTGCAGGGACGGGGAAATTAAAAGACAGAAAATAATAGGGCACAACAATAAGTATAAAAATTCTCGATCTTCCTCGAACCCTCGATCAATTCTGAAAATGAATAAGAAAATAATAGTGGTAAGTGTATGAGTAATTCATTGACAATTGGAACAAACCATATTCTAATCAAAAAGACAAAAAATAGAAATTAAAATGATATTAAAAAAAAGTAAAAATAAAAATAATAGAAAACTTATCTTTTGATTGGATGGCGCGTGGCTGAAAAACCCTTTGTTTAACCCTGAAAATTAAAAATGAAAAAAAAGAAAGGAAATAGTTAGTGCATTAACCGATCTAACCCTGAATCTAAAAGGGTTATTTAAGAAAACTTATTGTGACTCAAATGGTTTATAAGGCTAAAAATCTGTTAATGGACACCACCTACCAACGAACCTAAGGCTATCAAGATTGATAAACGTCTCGAGGTTAACAAATTAATTGATTGAAACCATATATAAAAATAATAATTTTTCTTATAAACAAAATATTATTTTTAATATTTATGAGAAAAATCGAGTGTCGATTAAATTAATCATTATGTGATATTATTATAATATTAAAAACATTTAAATGGAATCAATTAAATAAAAACAAAAAGAAATAAATCAAGGTTTTAGGAATAAAATAAAACAAAGAGAAAAATAAATAAGAAACTTAGCTGGGTAATAATTCGATGTGGAGCAGCTGAGGAGTTTATAGTGGTCTTGCATGTTCACAGGCGTTGGATGTGAGTCCATACTGATCTAACGGTTAAGATTGGAGGGTGCAGCGTAGTCACTTGTGGCGTAGCAGCGCTGAATCACGTGGAAATTCTTTGTAAAAATTTAAATGTCACACAGGGGGTTCGAACCCCAGTCCTGGACGATGCAAACCAATCTCTTTTCCACCCTGCTGCACATGTTAGTCATTTAAGAAACCAAAAGGAATTATTAAATATTTGAAAAAAGGAATGAATGATTTGAAAAATTCAAACAAAGTCAGGTGGGCCCCCCTTGTTTCACGTCGCAACCAATTAGAGAGAGGGAGAAATTCAAAAAATATTGACTGGCCAGTCGTATCGCTCCACGCGTGATGTCAAAAGGAAGAGAGAGATTATTGTAACTAACTGGCCAATAAAAACCAGACAGCGCACGGTCAAGCAGTCAGCATCCTAGTCATCATCTTCAACCTCCGCACCTGCGGATTTTCTTGCGGGCATAGCTATGGATTTTCCTGCGGATAAACCTCCAAATTTCCTGCAATTTTTTAAAACTCAAAAACAACACGTTATCGATACCAATAAAGCGTCCAGACCTGCTAATTGAAGCCTTTTGGATTCAATGATGACATTTTTATGGCTTGTAGTCTCATAAAATCGTGAAGCCGAATCATGAGAGTCTTGTGCCCTAGGCATGGTGTTTTCTCATTCCTGCATCAAAGCTTAGCAACAACGGTTCCAACTAAACCCAAACATCATTATAAACACATTAGAGGCAACGAATCACAGTAAAACGCGTTGGATAATGAAATACGAAAATCACATCTTTACATGAATATGAACAAAACACGATATGAAATTCAGATGATATGAGAGTCATGCATTGATCCACGCTTACTCTAAATTACCTCAGAAGAAGAATTATGGCTTTAGTTTTGATTGAAAGTGGCTGTTCTTTGTGCGGTAGATTTGTGACTTTCTTTGAAACTTCTTTCTTCCAAACCCTTGCTCTCTTGCCCCAATTTTTCGTCCCCAACCCTTGTGTATAATCTCTAATATATATAATGAGCTACCTAGGGTTAAAACTTTAGAAAATAATCAAATCTTTGATTGGAGAAAAATTGAGAAAATAATTTGATTGAATTTTGCATGAAATCATACTATATTTGGTTCAATCTCTTTCCAATCAATATATTTGATTTGCTTGGTCCCCTAGAATGATCTTATGATTGGAAAAATTAAATCATGTATTAACTTGATTTTATTTTATTTTTTCTTTGATTTAATTTGAATAAATATCATAAAATAATAAAATAAAAATCCAAACCAAGTGCCAACGAAATTCCATGGTCTTCAAGGTGTTCCTTGGGCCTTCATATGATCCAAAACATAGCCTCATGCTTTAATTCAATATTTTTATCATTTTACTTAATTTATTTAGATTTTAAATGAATAAAATCCAAATAAAATAAATAAATATTATAAAAATATATGAATGACATTATGTGTCCTTATTTAGGTCCTATTCATGTTTGAAACCCAAAACTTAAGCCCATTAGCTTAAAAAAACAAAATTGTTCAATTGTAGTTTCATGCACTTCTTGAAATTTGACCAACTTTTGAGCCTTATATATCCTTCAATATTGATCATATGAAAATGTTCTTGGACTTTTTAGAAAGCTCAAAGAGTCCTCTAAAGGCTCCCTTTGGTTTCATCTCAATTGAGTCTACCATGTCCAAGTTATGAGCTTTGGAAAAAATGACCTTTTTTGCGATCCTTTAGAAGGACCTGTAATGTTTTGGCTTATATCTTCCAAACAAAGCATTTTTGGACTTGGCATGTGAGAGACAAAGTTGTAGAGAATTCAATTTCCTTCAAAATGAGCTTTGAATGGGAAATTTTTGATGTTCCATGTGAAAGTTATGGCCGGTCAAAGTTTGGTTGACTTTCTCCTATGAAAACCCTAATTTAGAAACCTTAGGTTTTGTTGATTTCTGAACTTTTCTTGATGAATCATGATCAATACTTGATCAAATAATGAATTATACTTCACAAAAAGGATGTTGACCAAAAATCAGAAGTTTTGACTATGGTTTGACCATATTTTGACTTTTAGGTCAACTAGTCGATTATTGATCGTTTTGGCCATTGAATGAGCAATCTTTTGAATCGAGGCTTGAAACTTGGCATGAGGGTACTTTGAATCATATGAGAGACCATGGGATCCACTTGAGGTGTCAGAAGTTCAAATTCCTTGATTAAATCAGAAACCCTAATTTAGAGGTTGTTGTTTAGGAGAGAGACTACATGCTTCTTTCTTGTGTGTCTTTGAGCATTTGAAAGTCAGATGGATTGAAATATGAATAAATATGTTGGGCAAATTTTGGGGTATGACACCGGCTAAGGACAGACCTCATGCCCGCTCTGTTAGGAGAGCTATCCAATTCCAAGAGAAAGGAGAAACTTCCCAAGAAGGATTTGTCCCCACTCCACAAACGAAAGGGACAACCCGCATAGTTCGCATTCCTGCTAGCAATGTTCCTAGGGATGATGATTACCTGGATCTACAATACGGAGTGCAAGAGGTGGACAACACAGACCAAGCACCTCAGACGCAACAGTCTAATCCCGACTCTAGGGAAGACTCCAAGGATAGTGAACAAATCAAGGTGGCTAGAAGAAGGATTTCTTAGATCATTAGTTTTGTTTTCATTCGCAATTCCTTTCCGTTTGTTTAAACATTAGTCTTATGACATATGCTATGTACTTTACAACAATCATTAATGCATTGCTTACGTTTGTCTTGATTCATTCCTAGTGTTCTCACTATATTCAAAACTGTGTTTTTACTTGGTTTTCTCCTTTGTGATATTCAACTAAAGTCGTACACCTTTAGAGGGAGAATGACGAAAACGATATCACAATTTCATACACTACGCTTTCGAACAGACCGTGTTGACGATGTACAGGCATTTGTTCAATTCCTAAATAATGGAGATATAAGGATGTTAATCCCTCGTCAACCCCTTTGAGCCTAAAGAAGTAGGAGTTTTCCTTCATATAAAATAAAACCCTTCATATATAACCTGGGGTAGGGTAGCTGCTCAGTTAACTTAATCATTCCAAATTGTTCCTTTGAACATAATCGCTGATGGTTCTCCGTCATCAATTAATTCCGGCAGTCAATATCCGCAAAGGAAAACAAAGAAAAAGAAAACAATGCAAGAGCCTGCTAAGTCAAAACCTATTAAGGAGACTTAGGCAAAATTGGGGCATCCCGCTGACTGTGGTTTTAAAACAAACAGTTCAGAAAAAGTTAGGGATAACAAAGTCGAAAAAAGGTTACTATGTACCTTCGACAAAAGGAAAATATTACAAAAAAGGAGAATGACTGTCTTTGCAGATAAACCTTTGGTTTTTGAACCATCATAAATGTCAATGTCATCATTCCCAAATTCTTTTGGAGACTAAATGCATAGTTAACTGAGCATAGGACTGAAGAACATCACGAAGATTGGGATGGGTACAATTAAACTTTGAGCCTCTATCTTTTGTTTCTTTAAACCGTGAACCAGGCCACGTTACAACCCTTAAAAGTCCTAACTGAAACATGGTTAGTTCGAAAGCATATCGTTACTAAAGGTATCCCGACTCCTTAAGGTCTACTATAACTCTTGGGTTGATATCACTCTCTTACAAAAAAAACTTTGTGTTTTCAAACTTTCAAGACAGACGTATGCGTATGCATTTCATTATAAAGTACACTTGTCTATATAGATTTAAATGTTAACATCAGGGAGAAGTTGCATGGAGCATGGCTAATGACTAAAAATCCTACCGACAGATGGAATAGCTTCCAAAAAGAAGCTTATCAAAAGAAGAAACATCTTTTACACATGACTGAGATAGCTGGGGTGCACACGGGGCATAACCCGTCATTATCCCATTTATATGGGGCAATCTAATCGAGACCCATGGAGTCTCTCAAGGACGCTGAATAGCCCATGGGGCAAGTCCGTTACCTGGGGCATGTTGCAAAGGTCACTTAGTATCAGATGGTGTCAATACCACTCTCACATCCTTTCCAGGAACCTTTATAGGATACTTCTCAATCCGTCCATATAGTCTTCTTCAAGACATGTTCAAATACTTCTCACCCTTTCTAGGAGCCTTTTCCAGATAGTCTTTTAAGACCCATCTTCTTATCCTTTCTATTTTCAAACCCTTTCAGACAGTCTTCTCTAAGACATATTCCTCTCTAAGAACCTTTTCTAGATAGTCTTCTGTAAGACATCTCTGAACTTTTTCAGTTAGTCTTTTAAGACATATTCAAACTTCTCTTGCGCTTCCAAGAACCTTGTCAAACTTTGTTTAAAGTACAGAGTCTTCTCTAAGAAAGTTCACCATCCTTTCTAGGGTAATCTTCTTCAAGATGTTTTTCCTAAAGTTTTGTTTAAAACCCCACATTCCTTAAAACAGTTTCTCCCTCTATAGGAATATTTTTGACCCTCTGCACAAACACATCCCTTTGAGCTTTGTTTGAAGCGCAATCTTGTTTAAGACAATTTCCCATTATTTCCAAGGACCTCTTCAGGTAGTCTTATAGAAGACATCATCTCATTCTGAGTACTCAGCAAATCACTGTCCGTCAGGCGCGACCGAAACGTATGACTCATTCTGAAAAGCATCTGCTTCATATTCAAACCAACACTTAGTATCAAGGAGACCTCTAAAGTGGTCTAATCAAAGACGATCATTCCTGATGAAGACCCTTGAATGGGGAAACCACGCTCAGAGGGTTTTCCTAAAACAGGGGCATATCTTTCAAGAATTCAAACACTGGGGAAATGCATATCAGGCAAGACATGGTGAAATTCGAGTTCCCTCGAAAGGTCCCTCCTTCAAATCAAGGGGCACATCTCTCAAAATTTCTGATATTCGGGAAGTCACACTAGCATCATACAAAGAGCATTGTTGCATATTTGATCTTCTCACGCCTGTACTATTCACATCCCGCAGTGTGGGATAGGCATACATGCATAATTCTCATTGGGAATCTCATTACATGACGCGTGCATCATGACATTGCATAAAACTAACGCTACCTTTTCAGGTCACTTCATAATCAAGAGGATGTTATCATCACATTACAGCGCAAATACGATCGTATCAACGATTCAATCTCAACATATACAATTCCAATACCTCACTCCAAGTCTTTCTTCAAAGACAATCCAGAAGCAATCAAAGATCTTCTTACCTCTCTAGGTAGTCTTGTCCAAGACAATCATATCAACCTTTCCAAGCAGTCTTCTCTAAGACCCTTCGTGTCCTTTATAGGAACATTTTCTAGTTAGTTTTGTTTAAAATACTTCGTATCCTTTATAGGAACCTTTCTAGGTAGTTTTGTTTAAAACGTTTCATGTCCTTTATAGGAATATTTCTAGGTAGTTTTATTTAAAACATATCATGTCCTTTATAGGAACCTTTCTAGGTAGTTTTGTTTAAAACGTTTCATGTCCTTTATAGGAATCTTTTTAGGTAGTTTTGTTTAAGACGTATCATGTCCATTATAGGAATCTTTCTAGATAGTTTTGTTTGAAACATATCGTTCCCTTTATAGGAATCTTTCTAGATAGTTTTGTTTAAAACATATTGTTCCTTTATAGGAACCTTTCTAGGTAGTTTTGTTTAAAACGTTTCATAGGAATCTTTTTAGGTAGTTTTGTTTAAGACGTATCATGTCCTTTATAGGAATCTTTCTAGATAGTTTTGTTTAAAACATATCGTTCCCTTTATAGGAATCTTTCTAGATAGTTTTGTTTAAAACATATCGTTCCCTTTATAGGAATCTTTCTAGATAGTTTTGTTTAAAACATATCGTTCCCTTTATAGGAATCTTTCTAGATAGTTTTGTTTAAAACATATCGTTCCCTTTATAGGAATCTTTCTAGATAGTTTTGTTTAAAACATATCGTTCCCTTTATAGGAATCTTTCTAGATAGTTTTGTTTAAAACACATCGTTCCCTTTATAGGAATCTTTCTAGATAGTTTTGTTTAAAACATATCGTTTCCTTTATAGGAACTTCCCCAGATAGTTTTGTCTATAAACATTTCATACCCTTTATAGGAACCTCTCTAGGTAGTTTTGTTTAAAACATATTGTGCCCTCTATAGGAATCTTTCTAGATAGTTTTGTTTAAAACGTATCATATCCTGTCTAAGAGCCTTTCCAGGTGAGTCTTGTGTGAGACGTATCGCATCCTTTCCAAAAACTTTTCTAGGTTTATCTTGTGTAAGACGTGTCCTAATCTCTCTAGATAGTCCTGTTAAGACGTTCATATCCTTTATAGGAACCTGTGTAGGTAGTCTTATCCAAGACATATCATGCCTTTCTAGGTAGCCTTCTTAAAATATTTATCCAATCTTTTCTAAGACATACCTTATTCTTTTAAAAGAACTCCTCAGTTGGTCTTCTCTAAGACATTCTTCCTAAGCATTGTTCAAAGCCTAAGCTTCTTCGCATCAACCTTCGATATACCCTATTCAGGAACCTCTTCAGGTAGTCTTATGTAAGACATTATTTCCTCTCTCCTCATATACAATCAAATGATCCAGGTCTGAAAAGCATACGCTTTAGACAAGTACCCTTCCAGGCAAGTAGATGACATCTATAAGCCCATCTCCCACAGAATTCTTTCCCTACGCAAGCAAATTTCAGGGCATTTCAGTGTCCAATCATCTTCTACCTCTTCAGGTTCAAGAAGATTGAACAGGGGCAGCTGTCATACCCCGAAATTTGCCCATCTCATTTCATCTGAAGGGTACAAGAGATTATAGGTCCTCCAAAAAGTACAAGAATACCTCCACATGTTAAAAGTTGAGTAAGATTCAAGTTGCACAAGTTGGACGACTTTGAAAAAAAAGCACTTAAAGCAAAATGGAGAAGTTTGATATTTTGAATCATTGGGCCTAAAATATGGATTCCAAACATGACCATGGGCCTTATAATTATCTTTTAATTAATTATTTTATTTTTATAATATTTGCTTTATTTATTTGAATTTTTAATTCATTTAAATATAAATAAATTATTATAAATATGAAAAATTAATTTTAAATTAAAGATTTGATTTTGTAATCAATATCAATCATCCAAATAAGCCATGATGGTCATCAAATTCGTGCTAAGGGATATTGGCTAGAAAAGATTGAAATTGGGCAAGTTTTGGAAAGTTTAAATTCAAGATCAATCATATATTCACCTTACCAATTAAGAAGGATGGAATTAATTTTTCTTGACCTAATAGTGCTTATATATATAGAGATGAATCCTAATGCAAAAGGGGGCGGAAAAGCTGCAGAAGGAGAATGGCTAACCGAATGCAATCTGTGAGATATTAGATCGAACTCTAGTATTGTCGAAGGGTAGCTTCTTGGTTCGACAGTTCGACAGAGTTAAGCATGAAGTCGAAGGATTGTTCACATGCTGGTGTCGAAGTGTGCATGCTGTAGTCGAAGATGGGTCTAGCATGCAGATGTCGAAGATGCTAGAGTTGTTAGCATGTTAAATTAGGTTTTAGTGTTTAAACCCTAATTTGTTAAGTTAGCTTGTTTATTAAGTTGGTTTGTGTAATGGGCCTTGCTGAAAAAGCCCATTAGTTAGTATGTTAGGTTTTATTATAAATAGCATACTAGTCTCTCATCATTGCTAAGCTGCAAATCCTAATTTAGGGTGAGAGAGGTTATTTGTTATTCTTGTAAACTTGTAATCTTGATTGAAGAGAAAGTAAAAGAATAGCAGTTATAACCAATCTTGTGTTCTTCTTCTCCTCTCTAATTCCCTATTATACTTTGTTATTGATATCGTTTTTCACAACAAATTGGTGCGGTGAGCGTGGAGAAGATGCCTTCAACAAAGTATGAGATTGAAAAGTTCACCGGAGTGAATGATTTCGGTCTGTGGCGCTTGAAGATGAAAGCCCTACTGGTTCAGCAGGGTTGTTTGGAAGCGTTGAAGGGAGAGGCAGCCATGAATGCTGCATTAACGGCAGCGGAGAAGACAACTATGATCGAGAAAGCACACAGCGCAATTCTGTTGAGCCTTGGTGATAAGGTTCTCCGGCAGGTATCAAAGGAGACGACGGCATCAGGGTTATGGGTGAAACTTGAAAGTTTGTATATGACCAAATCGCTGGTAAATCGACTCTACCTGAAGCAAGCTTTGTATTCATTCAAGATGATTGAAGACAAAGTATTGGCTGAGCAGTTGGATATGTTCAACAAGCTGATTCTTGATCTTGAAAATATTGATGTGAAGATCGATGATGAAGATCAAGCGCTGTTACTATTGTGTTCTTTGCCTCGATCACATGCTCACTTCAAAGAAACTCTCTTGTATGGAAGGGAGTCCCTGACGTTTGAAGAAGTTCAATCAGCCTTGTACTCTAAGGACTTGAATGAACGAAAGGAGCATAAACCTTCGACTGTTGGCGAAGGTTTGGCCGTTAAAGGAAAACTCTTACGAAAGGATGGTAAGTTCGACAAGAAGAAAGGCAAAAGACAGTCGAAGACTTACAGTGGCGAAGCATCTAGCATTCGATGCTACCATTGTAAGAAGGAGGGTCACACAAGAAAGGTGTGCCCTGAACGCTTGAAATATCATGGAGGTAAGGATAATGGCAACGCTGCCATTGTTCAAGATGATTTCGAATCATCTGATGTTCTTGTGGTTTCAAGCAGTGACTCTAAGAAGGAGTGGATTATGGATTCAGGTTGCACTTGGCACATGACTCCAAACAAAGACTTGTTCGAGGAATTATGTGATCAAGATGGTGGATCAGTATTGCTGGGAAACAACAAGGCTTGCAAGATTGCAGGTGTTGGATCTGTGAGATTCAAGCTCCATGATGATTCAATAAGGTTGTTGACTGAAGTCAGGTATGTTCCTGATTTGAAGAGAAATCTGCTTTCTCTTGGTGAATTCGACAAGAAAGGATATGTTTTCCAAGGAGAGAAAAGTATCCTAAGAGTCATGAAGGGTTCGAAGGAAGTCTTGAGAGGCGTGAAGAAACAAGGCTTGTATACCCTTGAGGCTGAAGTTGTAAGTGGTTCGACAAATGTTGCATCCACGAAACCTTTGTCGAAAACAGAAATCTGGCACATGAGATTGGGCCATGTCAGTGAAAGGGGTCTGGTCGAATTAGGGAAACAAAACCTGCTTGGTGGAGACAAAGTCGAAAAGCTGAAGTTTTGTGAACCCTGTGTACTTGGAAAATCTTGCAGAGTGAAGTTCAACAAAGGCAAACAAAGAACACATGGATCCCTTGATTACATCCATGCTGATCTTTGGGGGCCTGCAAGGTGTCCATCACATTCAGGAGCAAGGTATTTTCTATCCATAGTAGATGATTATTCCAGAAAATTATGGGTATTCATCCAGAAGACTAAGGATGAAACTTTTGAGAATTTCAAAAGTTGGAAGACTCTGGTTGAAAATCAGACTGGCAGGAAGGTCAAGAGGTTGAGAACCGACAATGGCCTTGAATTTTGCAATGAGGCATTCGACAGTTTTTGTGCTGCCTCTGGTATTGCAAGGCATAGAACTACTGCAGGTACTCCACAGCAAAATGGTTTGGCTGAAAGATTTAATCGAACTATTTTGGAGAGAGTCAGATGCATGTTGACTAGTGCGGGGTTAAAGAAGGTGTTCTGGGCTGAGGCTGTTTCGACAGCAACATATCTGATAAACAGATGTCCTTCGACAGCGTTAGATATGAAGACACCTGAAGAAGTTTGGTCGGGACATCCACCAGATCTCGACAAACTGAGAGTATTTGGCTGCATAGCCTATGCTCACATTAGGCAAGACAAGGTCGAACCTAGAGCTCTGAAATGCATGTTCATGGGATACCCTGAAGGAGTCAAAGCTTATAGGCTATGGTGCCTAGAGCCAGGTCACAGGAGGTGTATCACCAGTCGAGATGTAGTTTTCAATGAAGCTGAAATGGCTTTTAAGAAAACTGATGATGTTGGTCGAAGTACAGAAACATCTGACGAAGAGCTGGAACAGGTAGAGATTCCTGTTGAGGTGGAGCATGTTGATGCTGAATTGCATATCCCAGATGAAGTCGAAGAAGAAGCAGAAGATGCTGAAGTTGAGGAAACTGACGATGACTACCTATTGTCGAGAGATAGGTCGAGAAGAGTCATCAAGCCACCTCAAAGACTTGGATATGCAGATCTTATAGCTTATGCCTTAATCTCTGCAAGTGAGGTTCTAGACGAAGAACCTAGAGACTATAAGGAAGTTATGAGAAGTCGAAATAAGACTGAATGGCTGAAGGCCATGGATGATGAGATGAAATCTCTTCATGATAATCATACTTGGGAACTGATCAAGAAACCTGATGGGGCAAGGTTAGTCAGCTGTAAATGGATTTTCAAAGTTAAGGAAGGAATTGAAGGAGTGACGTCGAAAAGATACAAGGCAAGGTTAGTTGCAAGGGGTTTCACTCAGAAAGAAGGTGCCGACTTCAATGATGTGTTTTCTCCTGTTGTGAAGCATAGGTCCATTCGAATGTTGCTTGCCATGGTGGCACAGTTCGATCTTGAACTGGAACAGATGGATGTGAAGACTGCGTTCTTGTATGGTGATCTAGATGAAACGATCCTGATGAGGCAACCTGAAGGGTATGTCGAAAAGGGGAAGGAAAATTATGTGTGCAAGTTAAAGAGATCTTTGTATGGGCTGAAACAATCTCCTCGACAGTGGAATAAGAGATTCGACAAGTTCATGGCACGCATAAGTTTCATTAGAAGTCAGTTCGACCACTGCGTTTACTTCAGATTTCGACCTGGTAATTCATTTGTTATTTTGTTGCTTTATGTGGATGATATTCTCATAGCAAGCAACAGTGTTGAAGATGTGATGAGGGTGAAGGCTGAACTCAATAAGGAGTTTGATATGAAGGATCTGGGAGCTGCTTCCAGGATTCTTGGAATTGACATTCGGAGAAATAGAAAGAAGTCGAGGATATGCTTATCTCAAGAGGCATATCTACGGAAGATTCTTGAAAAGTTTGGTATGTCGAATTCGAAGCCAGTTGTGACTCCAACAAACCCTCAATTCAAGCTGAGTATTGATCAGTGTCCCAGTACTGATGTGGAAAGAGTCTATATGAATAGCATCCCATATGCTAATATAGTCGGCTCTTTGATGTATGTTATGGTCTGTACTAGACCCGACATAGCTTACGCAGTCAGTCTTGTAAGCAGGTACATGGCGAATCCTGGAAAGGCTCACTGGCAAGCATTGAAGTGGATTTTAAGGTACATAAATGGGTCTCTGAATAGAGTCCTAATTTATGGTGGAGCCTTGGGTGAAGATAGTAAAGCAGTAATAGAAGGATATGTCGACTCTGATTATGCAGGTTGTATGGATTCCAGAAAATCTATTTCTGGATATGTTTTCACTATGTTTGGCACTGCAATTAGTTGGAAAGCAACACTTCAGAAGGTTGTTGCTCTATCAACCACTGAAGCGGAGTATATTGCCCTAACTGAAGCTGTGAAAGAAGCATTATGGCTTGAAGGTTTTGCGAAGGAGCTGAAACTTCAAGGTCGAGGTATCACTGTTAAATGTGATAGTCAAAGTGCAATACACCTGTCGAAGAATTCAGCCTATCATGAGCGAACTAAGCACATTGATGTGAGGCTGCATTTCGTCAGAGGAGTAATCGAGCGTGGAGAAGTCCAAGTGCTGAAGGTTTCGACTGAAGACAATGCTGCTGATATGATCACCAAGACATTGCCGAGTTGCAAGTTTTTCCACTGTATGCAGTTGATAAAGCTGCATGAAGAAAGCTAGTTTGTTCCTTGACGTTGTAGAGTTAGGTCCAAGGTGGAGATTTGTGAGATATTAGATCGAACTCTAGTATTGTCGAAGGGTAGCTTCTTGGTTCGACAGTTTGACAGAGTTAAGCATGAAGTCGAAGGATTGTTCACATGCTGGTGTCGAAGTGTGCATGCTGTAGTCGAAGATGGGTCTAGCATGCAGATGTCGAAGATGCTAGAGTTGTTAGCATGTTAAATTAGGTTTTAGTGTTTAAACCCTAATTTGTTAAGTTAGCTTGTTTATTAAGTTGGCTTGTGTAATGGGCCTTGCTGAAAAAGCCCATTAGTTAGTATGTTAGGTTTTATTATAAATAGCATACTAGTCTCTCATCATTGCTAAGCTGCAAATCCTAATTTAGGGTGAGAGAGGTTATTTGTTATTCTTGTAAACTTGTAATCTTGATTGAAGAGAAAGTAAAAGAATAGCAGTTATAACCAATCTTGTGTTCTTCTTCTCCTCTCTAATTCCCTATTATACTTTGTTATTGGTATCGTTTTTCACAACACAATCTTCTTGGAAAAAAATCAAAACCGTTCTTGGAGACACAGTCCGATTCGAGCCAAGCCAAGCATCCAAAATGATTCCTTAGAGTTTTCTGAGTGAATCCCAGCCTTCATCATCAATCAAACACGTTGAAAAAACATCCAACAATTCACGGTTTATGCCTCATTTATTTTAGTTTCAATTTCGCTCATACATGTGTATTTAATGTAATTTGATTGTGTTTTTGTGTTTAGAGTGAAGTTTTGAAGCTTCATGGATAGGTTAATTGGATTCTAAGTACAGGTTTAAAGGTGCACCATTGTTAGGGTTTTCGGACCTTCAAATTGGGAACCGCGGCTGGAAGCGAAATCGACCAGAACCAATTGCCTCATCATGTTCAGGGGGTAGTTTGTATTCAATTTGGGTGTTTTATTGGAATTTATCTGGCCGTTATGATGGGTTTTGATTGTCGTAGGGGTATGGCTACACACATGAACCGTAGGTATAAGTCCTTTTTCCAGAAACGTGAGGTTGAAGACGAGGGGGACGGACGCGCGAGTTGCTGCGAATTTGAATTTCTCAAGTCGCGAATTCTTTATTTAAAAAACTAAAGCACTATACTTACATGTAGTGCACGCAGCCCACCTGGTCAAGACGCCCCTTTGCAACCATTCACACGCCTGTTCGAACCTTGCTGGGGCCGCTTCGCGTTCTTTTTTATATATTTCAGGAGACACTTTGATGCTCGATCTGGTGTGCAGCATAGGGGAAGACTTGTGATGCAGCCTCACCTCCCAGCCATCAGATACGCGCCAAGCAGGATCTAACGCATGTGAAGATGAAGGCACACCATGGATACTCATAGAGCAGCCACACGAGATCCGGGCCAGGTTCTTTTATTTTTTTATTTTATATATTATTTATATAATTATATTAAACTCAATATATTTGCTATATAAATTGATTTCTTTTAAGAATGAAGTTGATAATATAATTAGGGTTAGATTAAGTGACTAGGGTTTAGAATTACCTTTCCCGATTATTTCGATTATATCGATGTAAGTTATTTAATTAATTATAATTGTTAAATCACAAAAAAAAACCCTAACAGTAGCAATATATTAGGGTTCGCTCAATCCCATTGCCCCTTGGCCAAATATTAGGATTCAAATTATTATTCGTTTCGACTAAATTTATTGGTCGCGATGATTAATAATCGATTAATTTAATTAATCAAATCCTATAAATTAAAATAATTTATTTAGTTAAATGGTTTCAACCATCCTCATTGGTTGCGATGATTAACTATTCAATTTCCTCATTCCTAATTCGTTATTCTTTTTAATCGAATCAATCGATTACGAGGGGTAACGATACAAATTAATTATTAAATTATTAAAATACTATAATTCGTTATTAGTAATAATCAAATTAATTGATTAAAATTGGTAACGATACAACTTTCAATCTGTTAACTATGGCGATCGAATCTATTGATCGTTGCGGTTAATAGTGCCATACCAAATCAGGGTTGTACGCCCAAAACTTCAAAACACTTTTCAAACATCTTTCAAACTTCAATTTCAAAATACGGATTTTTATCCTCATTCAAAACTACGATAGGCAACTCAAAAGCCTTCAAATCCTATCAAATCAAATTCTAATCCTAAGGGCGTACAACCCTGGCCCCGAACTACGTCGACTCTGATTCTCCATAAGGAGATACGTAGGCACTTGGCAACAAGGCGAGTCTCCTTCCCTCTAAATCTCAATTTTTCCCCTATTCACTTCCTTAGCTATAAACCTCAATTTTAGCCATAAACCTTTATCCTTAGATTCAAAGCCAATAGGAAAGGGTTGAGGGTGCCTAACACCTTCCCTCGACCTGAATATAGTATCTTACCCTGATCTCTATACTGCGTAGGGTTTCCTATTCGCCCTTCAGAATAGGTGGCGACTCTAAATTTAAATTTTAGGGCAGGTTGCTACAGCATGAGTGGATAAAGATGAACTTGTTCAGTGACTTGCATGGATTTCCGGATTGGTGCAATATGTGGGTTATTGCGTGTCATACATTTTGGAGCTGGAGGAATAAAGAGGTCCATGATGATACCTTCAGGAGGCCAACTTTGGCTTCTGAAGTGATTGCAGACAAGGTTCTCCAATACAATAAGGCGATGGTGTTGCGAGATAAGGTTATGGAAAGGAATTGTGAAGTTAAATCCATCCATTGGTGTTTTCCCAAGCCTGATTACATGAAGCTGAACATTGATGGTGCACATGATACCAATGGCTTATCAGGTTGTGGTGGCATTATTAGAGATGGCCATGGGAAGTGGATTGGAGGTTTTACCAGTTGCATTGGCTCTTGTAGTTCCTTGATGGCTGAATTATGGAGCATTTATATTGGTATTAGATTGGCTCTTGATCTTGGCTTATCGAAATTGGAAATTGAAACCGATTCTTGTCGGGTTGTGGCTTGCATCAAGGAGAATAATAAAAACAAAAATATGTTGGTGGGAAACTTAGTGTCTAATATATCTAATATGTTAGTTCAGTTTGAAGAAGTGGATTTACATCATGTTTATAGAGAGGCTAATCTTTGTGCTCACTTGCTTGCTGTAGAGGGAAAGAGATTAGAGGGTGATACCATCATGTTTAAAGATCCTCCCTCTCGGCTGTTTCATTCTATAGAGGAAGGTAGAAGACTTGTCCCTAGTCCTAGGATTATTTTCTTATAGTTGTTTGTTTTTGGGCCTTTGGCCCTCCTTAATATCGAAATATATATATATATATATATATATATATATATATATATATATATATATATATATATATATATATATATATATATATATATATATATATATATATATAATATGAGGAGGGATATTCTTACTCCAGGAGTAAGTTATCAACACTTATTCCTCATCATGACCATTGATTCTTTTCAATCCAATGGTTAAAATTAATGAGTATTATTTTTCTCTCCCCATATTTAATTACTCATTAATTTTAACCATTGGATTGAAAAGAATCAATGGTCATGATGAGGAGTAAGTGTTGATAACTTACACCTGGAGTAAGAATATCCCTCCTATATATATATATATATATATATATATATATATATATATATATATATATATATATATATATATATATATATATATATATATATATATATAATCAAAGGTTTGACGAGCATTAATAGGAAACAGCATTTCCTTCAAATTGATGTGGTTGATCAAATAACATCAATTAGTAACAAAAAACTAATGGCGCAAACGAGTAATAGCCTTATAAGAATATCAGCAACTTGTAATTGAGTGTTGAAATGAAGAAGAGAACTAACAAGATCGTCATAGACATCTCTAATTAATTAGAGTATTGGAGGTTGGCCATAAAAATCAGGTATGTGGCATACTCACGCTTATAGAGAAAAATGTACTTGGAAACTATGTTATACTGACACTTCTGAAAAATGTGTGTACGTGTTTGTGTTAGTAGACACTTACAACAACATTTGTGATTACATTTAATTTGTTCATCTTTTAAAATTATTATTGGTGTCGCCGTGTTAGTGTCAAAATTAAATTTGAATTGTTTGTGCTTCATAGATTGAAGTAAAATGAACCTTAAAGGCCAGAAATTACTCTCTAGGTTAACACTATGAAATGTGTCTTTTCTTTGAAGTAGATGTTTATAGTCATATTTATTTCCACAATTGAGATAATAACTTAATTTAATATTTGTTTGATAAAAATAAGAGAAAGCAAATATGTATCTCATATCAAATAATACTAATCAGATCCACCGTATCTATAAAAATGAGAAGAATCATGGTTAAAGAGTTTAGTATGGTTAAAAAAGATAAGAATCATGCTAAACCTTGAATTAGAAACAAGGGTTAAATACCTTTTACCCCCTGCCAAAGTAGCGAGATTCGGTTTTCCCCCTTATTAAAAAAAAATAGCCTTCGCCCTTTAGAAAACAAGATTCTGTTTTCAGACACCCCCCTATCACCTGTTTGGCTGACTGGGCGTGTTGAGATGGTTGCAAAAATCTCAATTAATTGATTTGCAAAACATGGGATTCAAACCCAATCTTAATGCATATAGGGGGAGCCTCCAACCATTGCACCATTCACATTTTCTTATATATGTGTTTATTATTACTATTTATATATTACTTTATTTATTTATTAATATACTTTATTTATTTATTATTAATAGTTATATATTACTTTATTTATTTATTATTATTAATATTTAAATTTAATTTATTTATTAAATGGTTTATTATTAATATTTATATATTACTTTATTTATTTACTTATTTATTATTAATAAACATATATATAAACATATATTAATAATAAATTATATTAATAATAAATATAAAAAATGTAATATATAAAAAAATGTAACATATATATATTACTTTTTTTAATATACGTTTTTTTAATAATTTTTTTAATTTACGTTTTTTTAAAATTTTTATTTAGTTTTTTATTTATTTATTTTATTTATTTATTTATTATTAATATTTATATATTTATTATTAATATTTATATATTTATTATTAATATTTATATATTTATTATTAATATTCATATATTACTTTATTTATTTATTTTATTTATTTATTATTAATATTAGTTATGTATTAATTAGTTATTATTAATATTATTAATATTTATTTATTACTTAATTATTTATTATTAATATTATTAATATTAATTTATTACTTAATTAATTAATTAATTTATGTACTTAATTATTTATTAAAAAAACGTAAATTAAAAAAATTATTAAAAAAAACATTTAAAAAAATTATTAAAAAAACGTTTATATAAATTAAAAAAACTGAATAAAAATGTTTATGAAAATTATTAAAAAAATGTTTATATAAATTATTAAATATTACATTTAAATAAAATTATTAAAAAAACGTTTATATAAATTAAAAAAATTGAATAAAAAAAACATTTAAATAAAATTATTAAAAAAACATTTATGTAAAATAAATAAATAAATAAATAATACATAAAGTAATATATACATATTAATAATAAATTTATAAATAAATAATACATTATAAATATGAATATATACTATTATTGAAAAAAAAGTAGAAAAGTAGAAAATATGTTACATATGCAAATCCTTCCAAAGGTAAAACATGAAAACTTCAAGTTTTCCAAACTTTCCAAGTCAGCAAGCGCCACGTATATAGATTTTGTGCCAACTAGGAAGATTCCACAAGCCCTGTCAGCCAAACATGGACTTATAAATTGAAACTCCTCAAGTTAACTTTAATGTTTGTCACGTTTTATATACAAATTAAGTTATTTTATAATAAAAACAAAAGCCAAATCCTATGATAACAGTAACAGTCTTTAATAATGATGAACATTGATTTAATCTTAGATCATTTTCATATTTTAGTTTAAAGTTTAAAAATAAAATGTCAAGTCCATGGTTTAGTCAAAAATGGTTTGCATGGTTAAAACCTACCATCCATATCATTGATGTTGAGTTACCTATGTGGTAACTCCCCCCACATATTTGGATTGTTAGAAAAAACTGGCCCTAGTTTGAACTTCAATAAAACTAACACCTTGTTGGCAACAAGTGTTTGAGATAAGGCATATTTGATAGATAATTCAATCATTGTTTTTAAAATGGCAAAAGACCCTTAGATTAGATTACAAGATGGTTTAAAATTATCTAAGTTCCTAAAGGACCATATTCTAATTGGCCTATTTTACTTCATTTCTGCAATTAGGCTGCCAAGTAGTTCTTATTATCCAAAAGCAATAATGTCCTAAGTATACCTGCACCAAACAATGCAATATCAAATTTCATTCAAAAGCAGTTACATGATACAGAACTTAAGCAACTCATATTTGATCAAAACTAAGACAAGGCATGAACACATGTTTGAGATTCAACAACCTGCAATTCAAAGCGCAACAACGGCACCAACAACATCCAGAAATCCGAACCAGAAGTAGAAGAAGGAGAAGAAGAGGACGAAGTTCAAAACATGTATGTCAGAAGTATCCATCCATTTGATATTTGTGTAAACTTCAAAAACCTTTGAACAACAAACAAATTGGGAGCAGGAAATAAGTTGGTATTCATTAATTGAATTGACCAACAAATTTCATTAGATTAAAGATTCTTGTAGTAGCTCAAAATGTGTCATGTTAATTCAAACAAAACAAATGAAGTGTTTTTCCTTGGATGATACAAAGCTCATTCAGCAACAATATGTACTGATATAAAAAAACAATGCAAAAAACTTGAACTCATCACAGAACATAAAATAGACTACAATGCTAAGCTTAACCAGGTCCCACAAGAACCTTCTAAAACCAGCTACTGATAAAGTCTACTAACAATCAAAAGTAGATACTGATAAATCCAAAGCAAGAACAGCAAATTAACAAATAAAATTATATTTTGATAGACACCGACACCTGTAAACCTCGAACTGGATCAATTCAAATTTGATTAAATAAGCAAACAGGCAGCCACCAACATTCATGAGTAACAAAACATATCCAGCTAAACACAAACAACTTTGTAAGAATTGAAGGAAAGTTCTTTCAAAATATAAAAGCAAAATTTATACAGAAATCATAATGAGCAAAAAATGAAACTGAGGCAGCAGATTACAACAACTTCATAATTTTGCAATGTAAGCATAATACCAGAAGAAAGAAAGTCACCAAAAGATAAGCTTTTTCACATACTCTGCATGAATATGTTAAATTGCCAATATTTCAATGGAACAATAAATGGTGTTTAGTTGAAACAACAAGCTAATAGAACAAAACAAGTGAATGGTTTATCCCAATTGCATGACAAAACTAAAAAACAAAACATATCTGGCTACAGGAGCACAAGCCGGAGTTCGGACGGTTTCATGGCATTACGAATCCTATAATTGTACAAGTAGTAGTGAAGCTGTCCATCTCCAGGTCCAAATTTGAGATCTTTAAGGAAACCTTCATTATGCATCACATCCAAGGCACTGAAAACATCGAAATCCTTCTGCTTTTCCACGATCATCGCATCGTTCATCAACAAACAAATTGGGAGCAAGAAATAAGTAGGTATTCATTAATTGAATGGAACAAAAAATCTTATTTATAAGACCTGAATAAATTTTATGCCCATGAAGTTAGTTCATTCAGATATTGCAAGCTCTTTGTGCGCATCAATCACAGAAAACGTTCTATTCAAACGTTTGAATGAATCTTCTGAAATAGCATCCATGTTAACAAGTGAGTTAGCCAACTCCATAGCGTCATTTCGCAATCCTCCAAAACCAATCCCTCGGATCAACAATGTGTAGGTTGTTTCATTTGGCAAGCATCCTCTCTTATTCATAGCATCAAGCACCTCAATAGCATCTATGACTCTTTGCACCTTGCACAATCCACGAATAACAGCATTGTAATTATTAACAGTAGGCTGAAACTTGCGACTCTCTATCATGTCAACCAGCAACTCAATTGCCTGATCCACCAATCCATCTCTGCACAAGCAAGAAATAAGTGAATTATAGGTGATCTCATTAGGATCAACGCCTTTGCTTAACATCTCTAGAATCATCCATAACGCTCTAATTTTATTGCCGCTGCTCCACAATGCACCAAACAATGTATTATAAGAACTTGCATCTGGAGGACAACCCACTTCACTGGCCTTCTCAAAGATGCGCAAAGCCTCACCAACATTTCCATTCTTACACAGAGAAAACAAGATCGAGTTATAGTAAAAAGTATAAGGCAAACGACGATCTGATATCATTTTATCCAAATACTCAATAGCTCTATCCAACATCCCTTCTCTACACATACCATTAACAACAACATTGTAAGTATACGCATCAGGTTGAAGCCCTCTCGACAACATCTCATCCAAAAGCTTCATAGCTTCGTCGATACCACCTTCAGTAATAGTTGCTTTAATCAAAATAGTATAAGTTATAACATCTGGCCTACAATTATCTTTCAACAACTGATCCATAACCCTTAAAGCCAAATCAAGTTTACCCCTCTGACAAAGATTCCCAATAAGAATATTATAAGTAACAACATTAGGAGCCAAACCTCTCTTCTTCATAATCTTCAACACATTCTCAGCCTCATCAATTTTACCATCACGACAAAGCGAACCAATCAATGTGTTATATGTCACAACACATGGCTCACAACCTTTATCCAACATATCCGACATCAAACTCTCCCCAGCTTCCCATTTCCCTTCATTCAAAAGACTCTTCAACAAAATATTATAAGTATTCACACCAGCTGCACAGCCCTTACTACTTATACTACTAAGATACTCAAAAGCTCTATCCAACATCCCTTCTCTACACATACCACTAACAACAATTCTATAAGTAGAAGCATTAGGTCGAATCCCTCTCGACAACATCTCATCTAAAAGCTTCATAGCTTCATCAATACCACCTTGAGTAATAGTTGCTTCAATCAAAATAGTATAAATTATAACATCTGGCCTACAATTATCTTTCAACAACTGATCCATAACCTTTAAAGCCAAATCAAGTTTACCCCTCTTACAAAGACTCCCAATAAGAATACTATAAGTAACAACATTAGGAGCCAAACCTCTCTTTTTCATTTTATCAAACACCTTATTAGCAGCATCAACTCTATCAGCTTTACAAAACCCATTTAGAACAGTATTATAAGCGAAAACATTAGGCTCACCGTGCTTTTCCAAAATCTCCATAACTTGAATAGCTTTCTCGATTTTCTTAGAATTGAAAAAACCCTTAATCAATTGTGTGCAAAGAAAAACATCAGGTTTATAACCCCTATTAACCATGTGCTGAAGTAAGTAGAGAGACTCATCGTATTTACCTAATTTGCATGACTTGTTGAGAGCTTTGATGGAATTAATGTCTTGAAAGTCGCAATTTTGAACAAGTTTTGGCCTTGTTTCATTAACCCTGAATTGTTCTTGGTTGATTCTTGTTGTTCGGTTATTAGTGTTGCCTTGTTTGATGGAGTTGGGATTTGAATGCCGAGAGGTGCGGTTTGGGTGGTTTCTAAAATTGAGAGTGTGTGACAAGAATTCAGTTGATAGTGTTGTCATTGTTAGTAACGATGATATTGGCGGTTGTAGTTGCAGTTGTAGTTTGAGTTTGGAGAAAGTGAAGAGATAGAGAATTGTAGTTGCAGTTGTAGTTTGAGTTCGGAGAAAGTGAAGAGACAGAGAAGAGAGAAATGTTGATAAGTTTTATTGGTTAAAATATGTCTAGGTCATTTATTTTGGAAATGGATTCTACATAAAGTACTAAGACTCACACATGTTTCAAATAAATATTTGTTTAAATATTTATTAATGGATTCTACAGGTGTAATTATATAATATTATACAATTTATTTAATAAATAAATATTACATAAATAAATAAATTATAAATGTAATTAAATAATATTTAAATAATAAATTTTATATAATTAGGTTTATATATATGTTTATAAATTTAAATACGTAATTATATAAAATAAGTAAATAAATAAATAAAGTAATATTTTATTATTTTAAATTATTAATATATTATTAATATTATTAACATTATTTTACGTAAATATTAATATTATTAACATTATACTACGTAAATAATATTATTAATATTATATTAATAAATAAATAAAGTATATTAATATACATATATAAACATATATTAATAAATAAATAAATAAATAAATAAAGTAATATATAAATAGTAATAATAAAATAATAAACGTATATATATATTAACATATATTAATAAAAAAGTATATTAATAATAAATAAAGTAATATATAAATATTAATAATAAATAAATAAAGTAATATATTAATATTAATAAATATTAATAAACAAATAATTAATAATATTATTTATACTCTATACCATTAGTTAATTAATTAAAAACTGAACATCTAAATATATAGATTTCCTTGGTTTTATTAACCGTATAACATTGATGGCTTGGTGGTACGGTAGCACTCCATTCACCCTTATGACAAGGGTTCGAAACTTGGTTTTTCAAGTTAATAAAATTGCTATTTTTTCAAGTTTTTCCAAGCTTTCCAAGTCAGCAGCGCCACATAAGAAGATTCAGTGCCAACTAGGAAGATTCCACAAGCCCAGTCAGCCAAACATGGAATAGGGGGTGCCTGAAAACAGAATCTTTTTTGTTAAGGGGCAAAGGCTAATTTTTTTTTAATAAGGGGAAAAACCGAAACTCGCTACTTTGGCAGGGGGCAAATGGTATTTAACCCTAGAAACAATTATAAGAAGGTAGCAGTGATTCATTATTAGTAACAATGCTTTAATGTATAACTCATTATCAATTTATCATAAACTCTCTCAATTTCCCCTCATTTTGTTTTATCCTTTTTCTTTTCCTTTCTGGGATCAAGAGTGATCAATTGTGTTTATTTGTAACAACAAAGTGTTCAAATATCTAACATCTGGCAATATTAGAGACAAGCTTGACCCATAATTAAATTGTGCAATGGCTTCTCATCCAAATGGACACTTCTTCATAAATCTTCCTATATGAGTTGGAAAGAAATATGAAAGTTGGTGCAAGAAAATGAAGGTTGGGTTTGGATATTCATCAAGATTGATCATGTAATTATGGCTATTGAAGAATCAAATCAAATGATTTTGCAAGCATGGTTACATAAGAACCGTAAGGATCCCTTGAAGCTCATGAGCTAAAAATGAATGAGAGAAAGAAGATGACAAAGCCAAGGCAGAAGTAGCACTATATGCACAAATAAACAAAGACGAGAAAGTCAAAAGGTAGAGTAGAAGAAGAGAGGTGGCCATCACAAATCTTATGAAATAAACTCAGAAACATGGTTATTCTTCAAACCAAAAGCATGGCAACGATAAAAAAAGATGGAACCAACATAAGAGGTAGATGTAAGAAAAGGAATGGATCGATACATAAAAGAAAGCACTTGAATATTGTATCGGAATTTGTTATGTTTTATTCTTGTAATGATGTGTGTGTGTGTGTATATATATATATATATATATATATATATATATATATATATATATATATATATATATATATATATATATATATATATATCGGAGAACTCGTGTGGCCGCATCGAGATGAGTTGTACATGGAGATTGCATGAATTGACTGAGAGTGTTAACAGCGTATTGGATGTCGGGTCGTGTCACTGTTAAATATAATAGATGACCAATGAGGCGACGATAGATTGTCGGATCAGGAAGATGGCTTCCTTCATTGGGTCGTAGACGAAGGTATTGCTCCATAGGAAAATCTGATGGTCGGCAACCAGTCATACCAGAGTCGGATAAAATGTCAAGTGTATATTTCCTTTGACATAAGAATATTCCCTTTTTAGAATGGGATACATCGATACCTAAGAAGTATGAAATATTTCCCAGATCTTTGATGGAAAAGGCCTGGGCGAGAAATTTCTTGATGTCGGAGATAGCGTCTTCGTTATTTCCAGTGATGATGATGTCATCTACATAAACGAGTACAAATATAGTTGTGTGACTACTTTTGAAAGTGAATATACTATAATCAGAGATGGATTGATGAAAAACCTTTTGAATGAGGGTGGTGGAGAATTTTGAGAACCATTGACGGGATGCCTGTTTGAGACCATAGATGGATTTGTTTAATTTGCAAACACATGGTTTCCCTTTATGAGAGAAGCCGGGTGGTAATTTCATGTAAACTTCTTCATTAAGGTCTCCTTGGAGGAAAGTATTGTTAACATCAAGTTGATGTAACGACCACTTTTTAATGGCAGCAATGGAGAGAAGGAGTCGAACCGTGACAAGTTTGGCAATCGGTGCGAATGTTTCATGGTAGTCAATAACATGTACTTGATTGTAGCCTTTGGCGACTAAACGAGCCTTATATCGCTCAACGGTACCATTAGAGTGATATTTAATTTTGTATACCCACTTACAACCTATGGCGGTTTTGCCATTCGAGAGAGGAGATAAAACCCAAGTGTTGTTGGATTCAAGGGCGTGGATTTCTTTAGCCATAGCGTCACGCCATTCAGCTGATTTGATAGCATGAGAATAAGATGTTGGTTCTTTATTTTCAATGATATTAACAAGAAGAGCTCGATGAGAAGTGCTCAAATTGGATAAAGAGAAATAATTCTTTAATGGGAAGGCACTCTGTGATGTGACATTATTAATGTCACATACATGGTCTGTGAGGAGAACAGAAGGAGTACGAAGACGTTGAGGATAACGACGTTCTACCAGATTGATCGCTGTAGGTGAATGTTGTTGGGGTGTTTCTACAGGAATGGATGGAATAATGGATGGAATATTCGATGAGTTATCATCCTGAGGGGTGTCATGATGACTAATGTCGGGAGAGATACTTGATGCAGGTGATAAGTTGGAAGAGGAATCATCAAATTCACAATCAAGGATTTGAGTGTTGATGCTTATGTCGTTAGCGATGGAAGGAGTTTGAAGGTCGTGATATGGAAACATGGTTTCAAAAAATTGAACATCGCGAGAGACATATATTTTGCGAGTGTGCATATCGTAGATGCGGTATCCTTTTTGATTAAAAGGGTAACCGAAAAAAATACCAGGTTTGGCTCGTTCATCGAATTTGTGTTGAATGTTCATATTTTTGGCAAAACAGAGACATCAAAACACATGAAGTGATGAGTATGAAGGAGGAGAATCGAGTAAAATTTGATGAGGAGATTTATACTTCAGGGTGGGAGTAGGAAGTTTGTTTATGAGATAAGCGGCAGTGAGCACGCATTCACCCCAAAATGAAAGGGGTAATTTCGCTTGGAAACGTAATGCTCTTGCGACGTTGAGAAGATGACGATGCTTGCGCTCCACAACGCCATTTTTTTGAGGGGTTGCAACGCAGCTGCGTTGATGAATAATGCCATGATCATAAAACCATGTTTGGATTTGTTTGGACAAAAAATCCGAACCATTGTCGGAACGAATAGCTTGAAGTTGGGGAAGAAAGATGCCCCAATCTCCAGAATTAATTTTATTAATTTTAGTGTTGAATTGGCGATTGATTTTATTAAAAAAAAATGAAATGTTTCAGATTTATGTTGCATGAGATATAACCAAGTACATCGTGAATAATCGTCGACGATTGTTAAAAAATACCGTGATCCATTGTGTGATGGAGTAGAGAATGGACCCCAAATATCGACATGAATTAACTCAAAACAGTGAGATGAATATGATGTTCTTGAAGAAAAAGGTAAACGTGATTGTTTTGCACGCGGACAAACGTCACAAACAAAATCTTTATTCGCATTAATATTTGGAGAGTTCTTAAAAATAAATTGAAAGCGGGAAATAGATGGGTGACTGAGGCGTAAATGCCATAGGTCAGCCTTATTACATTGCTTAGAACTAAAAAAAGAACTTGATGGATGGTCAAGGCAATATTGATCCTTGTCATCTTTATTTAATGGTGGTTCTTCATTCAGGTAGAAGAGTCCATTCCGAGCACTACTAGAGGATGAGAAAATAATATCACAATGTATTGATTTTGTTAATTGTGAAAAAGATAATAGATTATATTTGAAAGATGGAATGTGATAAACATTCGTGAGTGTAAGTGACGGCGAGCAATGAATATTGCCGATGTGTTTCACGGACGCGTGAGAGACATCGGGTAATTGAACAAGTATATTTTTATGAACAGGTGAATATGAAGAAAAATAAGAAAGAGATGTGCATATGTGATTTGAAGCGCCAGAATCAACAATCCAAGAAAAAGGAACACTAGTAAAAGCGCTACCTGCTAAATTCACAGATGATCCCTGTCGCACCCCAATTTTTGACCCACATATTTCATTCATTTGATATTATCGCATTCGTATTTCATTTGCATTATATCGTCGCATTTCTTGCATATTTCTCGATTTTGTTTACCTTTTCATTTTAGTCATTAGTTTTATTTTTAATATTACTATAAGTTTTATTTTTATTGTTATTTTTATTATTATTATTTTTAGATTTAATTAAGTTTAGAGTTACTAATAAAAAAAGAGTGAATAGATAAAAAAAAATAATATAGAAACTTAAGTCTTTTTTAATTGTTTAGGCCCATTCTCTTTTTTTACTAGAGCCCATTACAACAAAACAAAATAGTTAAACAAAAAAGTAGTACAAGAAAATAAGCCAAAATTTTGTCTTCTCTTCAACTCTCTCCACGCCTCTGCTCTTGCTTCTGCATTCTGCTACCTCTCCACCAGCCTGCAAAGCCGCCCAAAAAAAAAACCTGCAATAACAAGCCAAAATTTTCACCCAAATGGTTAAGCAATAATCTGCATCAAAAGGACACAAAAACAGTAACCAAAATTGTTCAAATTGAACTCAAATTTTCCCCCCAATTTTGCATTCAAACCCTAATCTCAGTCTATATAAACACATTCATCTCAACAATAAGGGGGGGAGAATCACAAAAAAACTCTGCCAAAGTTCTACCCGAATCACTCCCTCAAAACCTTACCTAAACTCCCTCAAACACTGCAACCTAACACCCATACTCTCAAAACCGCCTTCGTTCATCAAGTCAGCGTACCACAAGCTCATACTCAACCTTGCAACACAAACCACACCCTCAACCTTCACTCAAAACGTATACACTCACGTTGCTCATATACTCAAACAACTTCTCCACTCATTCAGACACTCAGACGCAACAACATACTCACGCCCAGACAACCTCACAAACCTTCAAACAGCAACCATACAAACCCTCGAGTCTTCAACCTCTAAACACCTGCCAAAACCGAATCACTCACTAAACCACCATACTCAAAACTTGCAAACTTTCTCCATAAATCCTCACCAACGAGCATATACTCATTCAAACACGCAGAACAACACAACACAGCAAATCGCGCGCCGAAATCGGACTCAGAAGCGAGTAGAAGAAGTCAGAAGGAAGGAAATCAAATTAAGCAAGCAAAAGGCAACATACCTGGGTTTGTTTCTTTTCATTCCTTCCTGATTTTAAAGTCGTCATTTCTTTTATGGATTGTTTGGTAATCATCTTTGTAACCACGTGAAATTGGGAATATTGGGATTGATTTGGGCCTAGGGTTTTAAGTTGTTTGATTTGATTTGTATACTCTGTTATGCTTGAACCAAGAAGAGAAATCGAGAGAGGAGCGATCGAATGAGAGATCTGTGAGTGAGAGATCGAGAATGAAGCAGAGATGTGTGAGAGCGTTCCCGAGAGAAGAGGAGATAGTGGCCTCATTTTCAATTTTTAGGGTTTTCTTATCAAACTCGGTTTAGGATGTTAAAAGGATCCGGGTCTGAACCGGTCCGACCCAAGCCCTTGTTTATTTGTTTTTTTTTTAATTTTAGATCCAAATGGGCCTAACATCTTGGTCCTGTTTTGCTGTCTTTCTTTTAGCCTATTTGCTTATCTTTTATTTAGTTAATTGTTTATAAATATAGCATATAAATATAAAAGGATATGTTTTCAAATTTAGATTTTTATTTTTTTATTAAAAATAAAAAAAAAAAGATGTGTTTTAATTAGATTTTTATTTCTCTTTTATTATTTAAAATAACAAAAAATATTAGATTAATCTTTCAATCCAAAAATCAATAAACCTTGGTCCAACGCCAAGTTGCCAAATAATTCTCGATCCAACGTCAAACTTCTTCTTTTCGAAAACCTTTTTCTTAACCATACCAAAAGATCGTGTGACAAGAAGTGTACACCTCTTGAATACCTCGATTCTTTTGGATTAACACATTTTTTAAACCTTTATTAATCAAACCAAGAGATTAAGTGACAAGGGGTGCACACCTCTTGAATACCTTGATCTTTTGAATCAAAACACATTAACCAAAACAAGAGATTAAGTGACAAGGGGTGCACACCTCTTGAATACCTTGATCCTTTGAATCAAAACACATTAATAAAATCAAGAGATTAAGTGACAAGGGGTGAACACCTCTTGAATACCTTGATCTTTTGAACCTTTTTTTTAACCAAATCAAAGTGATCAAGTGACAAGAAGTGCACACCTCTTGAATACCTTGATCTTTTGAATCTAAAACATATTAATAAAACCGAAAGATCCTGTGACAAGGGGTGAACACCTCTTGAATACCTTGATCTTTTGAAACTAAAACACATTAATCAAACCGAAAGATCCTGTGACAAGAAGTGCACACCTCTTGAATACCTTGATCTTTCGAATCTTTTTTAATCAAATCAAAAGATTAAGTGACAAGGGGTGCACACCTCTTGAATACCTTGATCTTTTGAATTAAAACACTTTAAGCAAACCAAGAGGTTAAGTGACAAGGGGTGCACACCTCTTGAATACCTTGATCTTTTGAATACATTAATTAACAAAGACAACAAGTGACAATGGGGCTCGCTCCTGTTCAATACCTTGGGTAAAGACGCGCTAGGTGAACACCTATGCTCAATCCTTTGCTAAATATCCCTTTAAAACTCAACTTCAATTTCATTCAACCTTTTTTGCCTTATGGCTTTTAAAACTCTTTTCATAAACGAGACACTTATCCAATTTTCAATACGAACATACTTCCACATGTGAAGATCGAACATCTTCCACTCGAATGCGATGATGGCCAAAATCATGTCTTATCTTGATTTAGTCATCCATTCTTGTAGTGATATCATATCCATGTGCGCGTAGTATTTCCATTTGAAAGCGATCGAGTACCTCTCGCTAAAATCAACCAACAAAATTTTTCGTGGTTCTTCGCCCGAACTACGATTGCTCTGACTTTCCCATTGCACTAGGGAATACGTAGGCACAAGATACAAATGTCTTGGCGAGCATAATAATAAAAAATCTTTTCTTTTTCCTTATAATAATAAAAACCCCAAAAAATATTTTCTTTTATCTTTTCTCGATTAATAAGCTAAAGAACACAAACAATACGCTAACACTCAAACACGAAACTAACTAAATGGGTCCCATCGAGTACGATGGAGGTGAGGGGTGCTAATACCTTCCCCTTGCTTAACCGACTCCCGAACCCTAATTTGGTTACGAACGACCATCTTATCCATTTCTTTTCTCTCTGTGGGTTTTATCGATATTTTCCCTTTCCTTCTTGGAATAAATAAAGTTCGGTGGCGACTCTGTTGTACTTCGAACGCGCTATTGCGCTCGAGTCACATTTTTACCGCGCCAGAAAGTGGCGACTCTGCTGGGGACTATCCTAAGAGAGTCAACCCTAGTTTAGTTTGTTTTGTATTTGAGTGTTTGCTTTTGTTTATTCTTGTGTTTTTATGCTTATGTTCTTTATATTTTATTCTTGTATTATTTATGTTTCTTTACTCTTGCTTTATCGCTTTTATTTTATTTCTGTATATATTCATTTGTGGATATGGGAATGATACTTGAGTGAAGCTCTCAACCCGAGCTTTGAAAAACAAGAGAAAAACATAAGTTAGGAGGTGGTTGTATAGCGCTAGTCACCAAGGTGAACACCTTGAATGGCTAATACGAGAACCCCACTTGGAGGAGACTTAGTCATGAAATTTGTCATAAGATGGTTCGCCCATCGCATGGCAGAAATCTGATTTCGTCGCTAACTCCAAGGACCTTTAGAACCCGTTCCATCTAAGGTGATGTAGACATCTCTACTATCAAAAACTCTAGAGCTAACCTTGTGAGGGGATTTTTGGGTAAAGAACTTAGAACTGTCCTAACTTAAGGAGCATTCCTCAATAGGTTGTTTTTGTTATCACGCTTTGCATCCAACATTGCATGACATTGCATATCATTTGCATCATGCAAGTACCTCATTCCAACTGTCTCTTTCATTCAGTTATCTGTCAACTGTCAAACTGGTTCCTCCACACGAGTACGAGACTAGAGCCAACGTCAGACGAAGAATGGCGGACCAAGAGCAACACAATGCTGAAGTTCGAATGGAGATTGAGGATTTGAAGTCAGGAATGACTAAACTCACTGAGATGCTGCAAGTTCTGATTGCTAGAGGGGAACCGCCTCAAAGGACTGTTATTCAAGAGGTTGTCAATGATGCTGAAGACCCTATTCCTGTTCAGAGGCCAGCCACTACTTGGCCCGAGTTTGGTTTACCTCCAGATTATTCTCCGCCTCACGCTATTGCTGCTATGATTGGTCAAACTTCACGACCAATATTCCAAGCTCCAATCATGACTGAGTCTCAGCCAATTGTGCACACTGCTGCCCAAACCGCTTATGGGAATCCTCTCTTTGAGTACCATGCTGGAGATCATCAAAGTGAAAGTCACAGAGAAGCTGGTGACATTGATGAAGTCAAAGAACAATATCAAGTCTTGGAGAAAAGACTGAGAGCTATGGAAGGCGCTGATTACTTTGGAGTTGCTGCTGAGAATATGTGTTTGGTTTCCGACCTGGTCATACCTGCCAAGTTCAAAACTCCTGAGTTTGAAAAGTACAAAGGGTACACTTGTCCAAGAAGTCATTTGACCATGTACTACCGCAAGATGGCTGCTTATACCAAGAACGACAAACTGCTGATTCACTGCTTTCAAGATAGTCTGACTGGCGCTTCCCTGAAGTGGTATATGGGACTAGAGAAGAGTCGTATCCATTGCTTCCAAAATCTGACTGACGCTTTCATGAAGCAATACAAGTACAATCTGGACATGGCTCCTGATCGCCGTCAACTTCAAAACATGTATCAAAAGGAAAGAGAATCGTTCAAGGAGTATGCTCAACGCTGGAGAGAGCTAGCTTCTCAAGTGGAACCTCCTTTGGCTGAAAAGGAATTAACTGGAATGTTCATGGATACTCTCTCACCCTTCTATTGGGAGAAGATGATCGGAAGTATGTCCTCCAAATTTACTGACTTGGTGACCATCGGTCAAAGGCTAGAGGAAGGAATCAAGAATGGCAAAATTGCCAATGCTGCTGAATCCTCTAATGGGGCAAGGAAGTCTTTTGGAAATTTCCATAAGAAAAAGGAAGGAGAAACAAATGCTGTGAGTGATGAAGGAAGAAGACCTCGTCAAAGGTCTAATAACTATGATCAACCAATTGTAGTTACAGTTGCTCCTGTGACCAAGGTTCCGCAAGTTCAAGCTCCTCAACCTCAAGCTGCCATTCAGAATCAGAATCGTGGTAGGACGACCTATGATCCTATTCCCATGACTTACACTGAGCTATATCCTGCACTAGTCAAGAAAGGTCTGATTACAACAAGAGCTTTTACTCCACCGAATCCTCTTCCACCCGGTTTCAGATCCGATCTGCATTGTGAATTTCATCAAGGTGGTGCTGGCCATAATTTGGAAAGTTGTTTCGCGTTGAAGGCTAGAGTGCAAGAGCTGATGAGGGCAAATATGTTATATTTCAAGGATATCAATCCCAATGTTGTCAAGAACCCTTTGCCCGAGCATGACAAGAGTGGCTGAGGACAAAGAAAGCCAAGTTATCTCCCTAAAGCCAAGTGTTTCGTGATAGGACAGCTCCTCCTCGTCACTGATTAGTCACTAGGCCTTGTTTTTCTTTTGTTTGCAATTTCCTTGTTTTATTTCTGTGTACTGCATGTGAATTCAGTTTGTTCTTGATTGTTAATTTTAATGAAATGAGCGTTGCATATTTGAATCAATCCATTCACATCCATTGTGTGTTTCTTTATGCTTTATCTTTCAAAAAAATATATATATCTCTTGTTCTTTTTTCTTTATGCAAAGATTGGAGGGAGGGTGATGACAACGAAATACCCAAGTTGTTGAATTGTATGCTTTCAAATAGAACGTTGCTGATGATGTACAAGCATTGTTTCCATTCCCAAACACTGGAGATATAAGGAAGTTAATCCCTAGTCAACCCCTTTGAGCCTTTGAAGTTGGAGTTTCTTTTAAACGAAAAAACCCGCAATTTTAACCTGGGGAAGGGTAGGTCTCAGTTAATTTACCTGTGCATTCAAATTCAAGAGAACCATTAAGTACACCTTCCAATAAAGGTTTCAATCAAAAGTGACCAAGATGGTTATCATCAATCATTATGGAGGCAGTCACTATCTTTCCGAATACAAAAATATTTCCAAAAAAAAACAAAAAAAGCCCGCTAAGTCAAAACCTACGAAGGAGACTTAGGCAAAATTGGGGCATCCCGTTGACTGTACTCCTCAAAAAGAAACAGTTCAGGCAAAAGTTAGGGATATCAAAAGAAAAAAGAGAAGTCAATAAATTCCTTGAACAACAATAAAACGTTGTGACCATCAAAAGGAAGAAGTGACTGCCATCTCAAAGATTCCCATGGTCTTTAAACCATTATCATTATAATAGGTGCAATTCCAAAAGCCTCTTGGAACCTGAATGCATAATTTGAATTAACTGAACGTAGGACTGAAGTTCATCACGAAGAATGGGGTGGGTACAAATATATTTTAAGCCTATATCCTTTGTTTTTGAAACCATGAACCAAACCACGTTACAACCTTCAAAAGACCTAATTGAAGCAAGGTTTATTTTGAAAGCATACTACAACAAGGTTGCGTTAACCTGACTCCTAAAGATTTTTGCAAATTGTGTGATTACCATACCTATCGCTTTATCCATCACTTTGTTTGACTTGATCATTGTGTTTGGACCTTTGTTTTATTTGCTATACATCAATAACATCATTTCAATAAACGATTTTGATTTCAAAATATGCTTTGAGCATTGCATTAAAATTACCATTTTTGAATGAACATTTTATCTACAAGTACTCATATTTCAAGGAAGTTCAAGCAGTCGAAAAACTTGATCAGTGATCCTATCAGGGGCACGTTACTTCAAAATCCCGTTCTTCAAAACCTATACTGGGGGCATGTGTTCCCAACATTCATTTCAAGGACTAAAGAACGATCAGGTAATAATCAGTCAATCAGGGGCAGTCTTCTTCAGCAATCCCCAAGCAGTTTAGCGGTCCTTCCCAAAAGGGACATCAGTGTGACATAACAAAGTTTTGGCAATATTCTAGTGTCGAGGAATCAGAGTTCCAATCTTCCCTCACAAAAGAGTCTACTTCAGTTGTCGTAACCAATTGCATTACATTAATCATTCATATATCATGCATAGAAAATTCAATATCATGCATGAAAACGAAATTCATACTCATTTGCATTCTTTCAAGGTCCCGTTGTTATCAACACTTTATCTTGTTATCAAAGCCCAACTTACTTGGCATCTACCAAAACGATGTTTGTCTCTTCATCCAAAGCTACTCTTGGATTTGTAATTGTCTCTTCGTCCAATGCTACTATTGGATGTCTTTTTGTTCCTCTTCGTCCAAAGCTACTCTTGGATTTGTATTTGTTTCTCTCTGTCTAAAGCTACTGTTGGACATGTTGTTTCTCACCTTTTATCCAAAGCTACTGTTGGATATCACAATCCCTAGTAAAGCGTTATTCAAAGCTACTGTTGAATGATCTTTATATCTTTGGGCAGGAATACCATCCTTTTCTCATCCAAAGCCACTCTTGGATGTTCTTGAGTTTGTTTTTTCTTTCCCATCCAATGCTACTATTAGATGGTCGCTCGTATTTTCCAAAATTGGTATCCATTTCATCTATTGCTCCTCAGGATGACTCTGATATATTTCTAGGTTCCGGTCTCCTTTTTGCATTCAAAGCCACTGTTGAATCTCTTTGGTTTCCGTATTATCCAAAGCTACTGTTGGATTGTCCCCGATGTTTTTCAGAGTTTGGATTCCATTCGTTCAAAGCTACTCTTGGACGTCTCTGCCATATCTCCGAGTTTGTAGGTCTCCTCTTGCATTCAAAGCCATTGTTGAGTCTTGTTGGTTTCCTTCCATCCGAAGCTACTAGTGGATGTCTCCGATGTTTCCCCAGAGTTTGGAACTTTTTTTTACATTCATTTAAAGCCACTCTTGAATGTCTCTGATGATTTCCGTCGTCTAAAGCTACTCTTAGACATTCTCGCTATCTTTTTACCCATAGTTTTTATGTCTCATTTCCAAGTTTCTCCATCAACAATTTGTCACCCGTGGCACTAGTTCCCCACAGAGTTCAACATATGTCTCATATCATATTGCATTCAAAATAACAAAAGAAGAGTCCATGCATTGCATTCCATTTGTATATGAAGGACAAAAATTGTGTACTTTGTATTTAAGTCTCTTCACATCTTCGATAGAAGAAACTTAAATAGGGGCATCTGTCGCACCCCAATTTTTGACCCACATATTTCATTCATTTGATATTATCGCATTCGTATTTCATTTGCATTATATCGTCGCATTTCTTGCATATTTCTCGATTTTGTTTACCTTTTCATTTTAGTCATTAGTTTTATTTTTAATATTACTATAAGTTTTATTTTTATTGTTATTTTTATTATTATTATTTTTAGATTTAATTAAGTTTAGAGTTACTAATAAAAAAAGAGTGAATAGATAAAAAAAAATAATATAGAAACTTAAGTCTTTTTTAATTGTTTAGGCCCATTCTCTTTTTTTACTAGAGCCCCTTACAACAAAACAAAATAGTTAAACAAAAAAGTAGTACAACAAAATAAGCCAAAATTTTGTCTTCTCTTCAACTCTCTCCACGCCTCTGCTCTTGCTTCTGCATTCTGCTACCTCTCCACCAGCCTGCAAAGCCGCCCAAAAAAAAAACCTGCAATAACAAGCCAAAATTTTCACCCAAATGGTTAAGCAATAATCTGCATCAAAAGGACACAAAAACAGTAACCAAAATTGTTCAAATTGAACTCAAATTTTCCCCCCAATTTTGCATTCAAACCCTAATCTCAGTATATATAAACACATTCATCTCAACAATAAGGGGGGGAGAATCACAAAAAAACTCTGCCAAAGTTCTACCCGAATCACTCCCTCAAAACCTTACCTAAACTCCCTCAAACACTGCAACCTAACACCCATACTCTCAAAACCGCCTTCGTTCATCAAGTCAGCGTACCACAAGCTCATACTCAACCTTGCAACACAAACCACACCCTCAACCTTCACTCAAAACGTATACACTCACGTTGCTCATATACTCAAACAACTTCTCCACTCATTCAGACACTCAGACGCAACAACATACTCACACCCAGACAACCTCACAAACCTTCAAACATCAACCATACAAACCCTCGAGTCTTCAACCTCTAAACACCTGCCAAAACCGAATCACTCACTAAACCACCATACTCAAAACTTGCAAACTTTCTCCATAAATCCTCACCAACGAGCATATACTCATTCAAACACGCAGAACAACACAACACAGCAAATCGCGCGCCGAAATCGGACTCAGAAGCGAGTAGAAGAAGTCAGAAGGAAGGAAATCAAATTAAGCAAGCAAAAGGCAACATACCTGGGTTTGTTTCTTTTCATTCCTTCCTGATTTTAAAGTCGTCATTTCTTTTATGGATTGTTTGGTAATCATCTTTGTAACCACGTGAAATTGGGAATATTGGGATTGATTTGGGCCTAGGGTTTTAAGTTGTTTGATTTGATTTGTATACTCTGTTATGCTTGAACCAAGAAGAGAAATCGAGAGAGGAGCGATCGAATGAGAGATCTGTGAGTGAGAGATCGAGAATGAAGCAGAGATGTGTGAGAGCGTTCCCGAGAGAAGAGGAGATAGTGGCCTCATTTTCAATTTTTAGGGTTTTCTTATCAAACTCGGTTTAGGATGTTAAAAGGATCCGGGTCTGAACCGGTCCGACCCAAGCCCTTGTTTATTTGTTTTTTTTTTAATTTTAGATCCAAATGGGCCTAACATCTTGGTCCTGTTTTGCTGTCTTTCTTTTAGCCTATTTGCTTATCTTTTATTTAGTTAATTGTTTATAAATATAGCATATAAATATAAAAGGATATGTTTTCAAATTTAGATTTTTATTTTTTATTAAAAATACAAAAAAAAAGATGTGTTTTAATTAGATTTTTATTTCTCTTTTATTATTTAAAATAACAAAAAATATTAGATTAATCTTTCAATCCAAAAATCAATAAACCTTGGTCCAACGCCAAGTTGCCAAATAATTCTCGATCCAACGTCAAACCTCTTCTTTCCGAAAACCTTTTTCTTAACCATACCAAAAGATCATGTGACAAGAAGTGTACACCTCTTGAATACCTCGATTCTTTTGGATTAACACATTTTTTAAACCTTTATTAATCAAACCAAGAGATTAAGTGACAAGGGGTGCACACCTCTTGAATACCTTGATCTTTTGAATCAAAACACATTAACCAAAACAAGAGATTAAGTGACAAGGGGTGCACACCTCTTGAATACCTTGATCCTTTGAATCAAAACACATTAATAAAATCAAGAGATTAAGTGACAAGGGGTGAACACCTCTTGAATACCTTGATCTTTTGAACCTTTTTTTTAACCAAATCAAAGTGATCAAGTGACAAGAAGTGCACACCTCTTGAATACCTTGATCTTTTGAATCTAAAACATATTAATAAAACCGAAAGATCCTGTGACAAGGGGTGAACACCTCTTAAATACCTTGATCTTTTGAAACTAAAACACATTAATCAAACCGAAAGATCCTGTGACAAGAAGTGCACACCTCTTGAATACCTTGATCTTTCGAATCTTTTTTAATCAAATCAAAAGATTAAGTGACAAGGGGTGCACACCTCTTGAATACCTTGATCTTTTGAATTAAAACACTTTAAGAAAACCAAGAGGTTAAGTGACAAGGGGTGCACACCTCTTGAATACCTTGATCTTTTGAATACATTAATTAACAAAGACAACAAGTGACAATGGGGCTCGCTCCTGTTCAATACCTTGGGTAAAGACGCGCTAGGTGAACACCTATGCTCAATCCTTTGCTAAATATCCCTTTAAAACTCAACTTCAATTTCATTCAACCTTTTTTGCCTTATGGCTTTTAAAACTCTTTTCATAAACGAGACACTTATCCAATTTTCAATACGAACATACTTCCACATGTGAAGATCGAACATCTTCCACTCGAATGCGATGATGGCCAAAATCATGTCTTATCTTGATTTAGTCATCCATTCTTGTAGTGATATCATATCCATGTGCGCGTAGTATTTCCATTTGAAAGCGATCGAGTACCTCTCGCTAAAATCAACCAACAAAAATTTTCGTGGTTCTTCGCCCGAACTACGATTGCTCTGACTTTCCCATTGCACTAGGGAATACGTAGGCACAAGATACAAATGTCTTGGCGAGCATAATAATAAAAAATCTTTTCTTTTTCCTTATAATAATAAAAACCCCAAAAAATATTTTCTTTTATCTTTTCTCGATTAATAAGCTAAAGAACACAAACAATACGCTAACACTCAAACACGAAACTAACTAAATGGGTCCCATCGAGTACGATGGAGGTGAGGGGTGCTAATACCTTCCCCTTGCTTAACCGACTCCCGAACCCTAATTTGGTTACGAACGACCATCTTATCCATTTCTTTTCTCTCTGTGGGTTTTATCGATATTTTCCCTTTCCTTCTTGGAATAAATAAAGTTCGGTGGCGACTCTGTTGTACTTCGAACGCGCTATTGCGCTCGAGTCACATTTTTACCGCGCCAATCCCATAGTGGCCTCATTGGCTAAGAGAGATAAGAGTTTTTGGTATTGTCGCTTGAGAGTTGAGTAGCGGAAGTAGATGAGAATGGTTCAGATTTCTTTGGTGGCTTATTTGGAAAGCCATGAATCTGATAGCAAGTAGCAATAGTGTGACCATACTTATTGCAATTCTCACAGTACGGACGCTGCCATTTGCCTTGAGTGCGATACTGCACTTTAGAAGCTTGAAGCGCTGCTGATTCCTCAACAGGGAGGGGTCGAAAATTAATCTCTTGTTGTTTCTCTTCCTGGCGTATGATGTTATAAATACGCTGAATTGAAGGAAAAGGACCCATGAGGAGAATTTGGCTGCAGACGGCCGAGAATCGGTCATGGATGCCCTGAAGAAATTCCATGGCCCGATCCTGATTTTTTTGATCAATAATACTCTTGGCATTACCACATATGCACGGATTGATAGGTGCGATGGAATGGAGTTCATCCCAGGGAGATTTCAACTGAGTAAAATACAGAGATTCAGATATGCTCTCTTGTTTTAGGGCAGAGATAGATTGTTTCTATTGATAGATTTTCGGAGCGTTGGACTGAGATAAACGATCCTTGAGATCGGTCCAGATTTGTGTCGCCGTTTCAGCATAGAGAATGCTAGGGCGAATCTCGGTTGAAACCGAGTTGAGAATCCAGCTTGCAACCATATCGTTGCACCGTTGCCAGTTAGAGATATCATCGGCCTTTTTTGGACAGATTAGGGTTCCATCGACAAACCCGAATTTGTTTTTGGCACGAAGTGCCATTGTTACGGCTCGACTCCATGAACCATAGTTGTCGACCATGAGGAGAGGTGTAACAAGGACAGTTGCAGGGTTGTCGGAATGATGGATGACGCATGGATCGGTGTTGGAGGTGGTGGCGGATTGATCATGGATCGGCGGGTTTTGTGAAGGGATTGGGTTGATGGGTGGTGGAACATCAGACATGATGATGCGAGTGAGTGAGTGAGTCGATGAAGAAGGATTGAAACAAGAAGATAAACACAAACTGGGGGAGATTAACCAGGGAAAAACTGATACCATGTAAGAAAAGGAATGGATCGATACATAAAAGAAAGCACTTGAATATTGTATCGGAATTTGTTATGTTTTATTCTTGTAATGATGTACACACACACACACACACACACACACACACACACACACACACACACACACACACACACACACATATATATATATATATATATATATATATATATATATATATATATATATATATATATATATATATATATATATATATATAAGAGTACAAGGATCTGTATACTAATTGCCTATAATTGTCTAGTCTATAATTGCCTATAATAGAAATCCTATTTTAAATACAATTATGATACAACTTCCTGATATACTTTGACAGCTATATGGATATGCATTGCCATCGTGTTTACACGCCTATAGTAGTTATATTGCCAGCACATGTTTGTTTGGGTTTGACCTTCTTGAATGTCTTGATATTTGCCTTGACCTTTTTTAATGTGAATAATATGTGTTTATCCTTAACAGTAGATGAGGCAAGAAGAAATTTGACGAAAGTGATACAATTGTCAAAATTTTGAACATTTTGCAAATGAATGTTATGTAAGGTTGTTTTTGAAGAGGTGAGTAATGATAGAGTAAGAATTACGATTAAATAAATATTTTAGATATTAAATTAGGAGTAGAATTTATATTAGTATTTTATTTTGTAATATTCTCTAGAATGTCTCTAGGATCTAGAAATGTTGTTGAATTAGACTTTAATTAGTATTGGACCTTTACTTTATTATTATCCATTATTATATATATATGGGACGTATCAAATGAGAACTTTGGCTATAATGAGAACTGAGAACTTTTAATAAAAACCATTGGATTTGAATTAATGGCTCAGATTTATCTCATATTTTAAATACATATTCCATAAATATCTTATCCACTTAACCATTAATTAAATATTTAAAAATATAAGATAAATCTGAGCCACTAATTCAAATCCAGTGGTTATTATTAAAAGTTTTCAGTTCTCATTATAGACAAAGTTCTCATTTGATACGTCCCTTATATATATATATATATATATATATATATATATATATATATATATATATATATATATATATATATATATATATATATATATATATATATATATATAGGGGACGACTCAAGTGAGAACACTTGGTTATTATGAGAAATGAGAACAATGAATCATGACCATTAAATTTGATTTTAATGGACTGTATTGGTTTCTTTTTCTATGATCCTTAATATTTATTTTAAATTAACATAGAAAGAGAAATCAATCCAGTCCATTAAAATCAAATTTAATGATCGTGATTCATTGTTCTCATTTTTCATAATAACCAAGTGTTCTCACTTGAGTTGTCCCCATATATATATATATATATATATATATATATATATATATATATATATATATATATATATATATATATATATATATATATATATGTATATGTAGGGCATATCATATGAGAATGATATATTTATATGAGAATATTGGAATGAATCTAAACAATTGGATCTTAAAATAAATGGTGGAGATTATGGGTGAATCTTTGTTTCTCTCTCCTACATCATTTATTTCAAAATGTAGGAGAGAAAAAAAAGATTCACCCATAATCTCCACCATTTATTTTAAAATCTAATGGTTTAGATTCATTCTCATATAAATATTGCATATATATATATATATATATATATATATATATATATATATATATATATATATATATATATATATAGGGGACGTATCAAATAAGAACTTTGGCTATAATGAGAATGAGAACTTTTAATAATAACCATTGGATTTGAATTAATGGCTCAGATTTATCTTATATTTTAAATACATATTCCATAAATATCTTATCCACTTATTCATTAATGAAATATTTAAAAATATAAGATAAATCTGAGCCATTAATTCAAATCCAATGGTTATTATTAAAAGTTGTCAGTTCTCATTATAGCCAAAGTTCTCATTTGATACGTCCATATATATATATATATATATATATATATATATATATATATATATATATATATATATATATATATATATATATATATATATATATATATATATATATATATATAGTCTTTGACACTTGAAAAGGAATCAAAATAAATGAAATTTAATATTTCTTAGTTAGTTTTTCTTGTCTCTTAGTTTTATAGCTTTTCATAGTTTTATTAGGTTTACGGTTCTACTCCTTATCACTAAGAAACTGTTGGTAAAAGCTTTTTCAACGCCAGTGGCCGTAGGTAAAAGCTTGGTTCAGAAATTGAATTGAATTGGTACGATGAAGTAACACGCACCTTCTTTTTCTTAAAAATTTTAAATTTGTGTGTTGTCCCATTTGATACGTGTGATCTGATTTAATAACCAACACATGCAGCACGAGTGGACATGGCAGTTGGTAGTAATTCCAAGGATAGGGGTTTGAACCCTAGTTACAACAAATCATTATGTTTTACCTTTCACATTTTGTGTGCTTCTTTCTTACTTTTATTTATTTTTTGTTATATCTTTTAATATCCAATTAATTTTATTAATAAGGCCAATAAATAATAAAATAAAAAATAGTAATAATTTAGACTTAGGTTTTAATTACTTGATTTAAATTTTATTTCAACTTAACTTTAATTTAATTTACAAATAACAATAAATCTCAAAAAAATCAAATAAAATTTATCTTTTTTAATTAATACTAGATTTTAATTTCTAAATATTCTTGTAATCAATTTCTTTAATTTTGTTTAGTCAAATTAATAAAGTAAAAAAAAATCATAAAAAACAATTTTAGATTAGTTTTTGAATTAAATTTAATTTCCTTTATTTCTCTAATTAATTTGTATATATTTTAATAATCAAAATCATTTAAGATATCAATAAGAGTTAAAGTTTTTTTTATAAAATTATTTGTGAATAATTAGTTAATTCTTTTAGGATTTTTTTAAATAATAACTTTTCTTTTTAATTAAAACCAATTATTAAAAATACAAAAAAATTAAGTTTTTTTTAACGTGTAAATTAATTTTGTTAGACCATAAAAAAATCTCTCTAAAACTATAATTCCTTTAATTATGTTTGTTGCATTTCAATTCTTAGAATAATTTGCATAGGATTGTATGATGGCCATGTAATAGTATAGTTTACTCATATAAATTGTGTAATAGGTTAGGTTTATTTACTTCTCTGCAATTTTTTGGCTATGTAACCCCCACCCCGAAGCCTTGTAATAGTTAGGATTTATTTTCTGCTTTTTACTTTCTGCACTATATACTTGTTAGATGTATGCTTAGGATTGTATGGCAAGATAACCAAATCAAATGATAGCTAACCTAATACAAGATTAAATACTCGAATTTAACACACTCGCACACACTCACCTCTAGGGTTTCCCCTCTTTGGTTGCATTTCGGAACTAATGGTCAAGTACCACGAACGTAGAGGTACTTAGCAAAAGGAACTACCTACCCACAAATGGTATGGTTAGTCCTAAGGAAGGTAAACAGGATAGAAAAGACCAAACATAGGGTAAGTTACTTTTAATTTGCTTGCTCAATCAAAAACAAGTAAAAAAACTTTTTCACACCACTCTTTCAGAAACAAAGGCTACACTTTCATTACAAGTTAAAGTCCTTTTTCAAACTTTTTTTTAAACGCACCTTATACGTTCAAGACTTTTTTTTCAAGCAAACAAACAAAAAATGATCTAAGCAAATTAAGAGCCCGTAGATAAATACCGATGAAAAGGGTGCTTACACCTTCCCTTTTCATAACTTATCCCCCCCCCCCCGAACCCAAGTTTTCTTAAAAGGTCTTTTTCTATTCTTTTTACCTTTCCTAAGTAAGTTGGATAAAATAAAAGTCGGTGGCGACTCTTGCTCACCGCAATATTGTTTGCGAAATATAAAACAAAAGTCAGTTCTCCCACAGTGTTACAACACCCAACTCACCTATCTACTGAATTAAATGACTTTCTAAGGACTGTATCTGATGTTCTAACACCTACTCCGAACACTACCATATCAGATGTTCAAATGTTACTTCAGAATTTTGAAACAGAGATACATATTTGGATTGAAAAGTTGAAGGCTGATTGTGCAAATAATTTGAACCCAATTGCTTCAGATGCTCTTTGGGAGGCATTCAGAAAGAGATTCAATTATGAATTTCTCAAACTCAAAGGAATGTGCCGCTCTCATGTTCATGAGAAATTTTTGGAGTGTCTGAATGCCTTCATAACTGTAGTTATGGATCTCTGGGCTAAGAAGCCTCTTCTGCAGATCAACAACGCTCCTTGGTATCCATCTTCTGAACCTATGGATATTTCTGATGATGAAGCTGAAAATGCTGGTGAAGAAAATTCTTTGTCTCTTGTTTTACTGAAACAACCTTCTGCCTGCGTGCCAAAGGCTATTTATACTAGAAAAGTACCCACCTTGATGGTAGATGTTGACACCTTGTTTTCTAAGTTTGTATATACTCCTTTTATGGTTGCAACTTCTGCTACTGCTTCAACTTCTGATCCATCTTCTCTTGTGCTTGAAACGTTGAACGAATTGAAGAAGGAGAATGTAGTTATTAAGGAACGTCTGGACAGGCAGGATGAGACAAACAAAGAGATCAAGTCCTGGATGGTTAAACAAGAAGAATCTAAAAATGAGATCAAGAACCTTCTACTTTCTCTTGTCACTCGTAAACCTTAGTACTTGTTTAAGAGCTTCTAGCATTTTTTTTTGCTTTTGTTGTTTCTAATTTCTTGCTGTTGTGTTGCATTTGTTTTCATCAATGAATATCTTTTTGTTTTATCTAAATTTTTTTTTACTATTTTTGATTTATGACAAAAAGGGGGAGAGAAAGTGAAATTTTGACTTGATTAAATAGTGTACAAAAAGTTGTATTTCTTTCTGAAAGTATGCAGGAAAATCATATTCTGAAAGAAAATCTGATAGATCTTCTAAAGAAGCACTCTGAAAAGAAAAACAAGCTAATCTTTTGAAGAAGTACGCTGGAGAGAAAAATATACTCAAGGAAGTTATCTCTTAAATTTATTTTTTAAGTATTTATTTCAGGGAAAGATTATACATCTCAGAGGGATATTGTTTTTCTAAATACAAAATTTTTGATCAGAACTTAAATGTTTTGTCATCATAAAAAAGGGGGAGATTGTTAGAACATAGTTTGGTTCTAATCATATCTTAGAGTTTTCATGATATTAATTAAACAAATTTTGTATAAGTAAATGTGGTACTCTAATTATATGTTTCTTATTTCATAAGAAGTTCTAACCAAGTACCATCAGAACATGGACTTTATGTAAAGCTGAACAAACAAAGAAAGAAAAGTCACGTTGAAGTTCAAGAAGTTCTAATGCATGAAGACTTCTGAATGAACTAACCACTGTAGAAAAATTCTAATAGAATTTATATTCACAAAGTCAAGACAGAAGTTGTGAAGAAAAGGAAAAACAAAATGCAAAGTTTTGATACAAGATAAAATACCGTTAGAGACATAATGATTAAAAGACGGCTGAAACATTTATGAAGAACAAATATTAAGAAGCATGCAAAGCAAAAATAACCAAGATGACACACAACATTTATTGCAGAACAACTTACGAGGAAGTAACAGACAACATTTTCCAAAGGCTATAAATAGAAGATCAATTTGAAAAAGTAAGGATATGCTCACTTACAATACATCACATGAAGGAAAAACGTGAACTCTTATGCTGAAAGAAAATACTTCGTTCATAACATCATACTAAAGTCATATCCATTGTACTTAAGCATAATGAAAAATGACAGTTGTGATATAGCTTTGATTAAGAAGCATTAAGTTCACTTGTTAGAAGTTATTGTTGTATTGATTCTTGAGTAACCAAGTTGTGGTTAAGATTCTCAAGAAGATGTTGTATATTGTTTCTTGAGTAACCAAGTTGTGGTTAAGATTCTCAAGAAGACGTTGTATATTGTTCCTTGAGTAACCAAGTTGTGGTTAAGATTCTCAAGAAAACGTTGGCAGCTGCCTTCGTGAACCAATTGTAATCAAGTTTTGATTAGTGGATTAAGTCCTCAACGGAGAGAGGCGAAATCACCTTGAAGGGTGGACTTGAGTAGTTTGAGTTTAAACGAACCAGAATAAAAATATCGTGTGAATTTTTATTTGTGAAAGAAAACCCCTTATTCAACCCCCCTTCTAATTGTTTTCATACCCTTCACATATATCGAATAGCTTGAATATATGTAATCCTAACCCCTTTCTTCACTAGGACTTTCCAAAAAATATTTTCAGGCACTCTACCATATGCCTTATACAATTAAATAGTAATTAAGTGCATGTCTTATTGGTGCATCTGATACTGCTTCATCACACGTCGTAATAGATAGATCGCTTCCATGGCCGACCTTACAAGAATGAAACCAAATTGATTCTAGGTGTGGTATATTTGTAAGGGGCCCATAAAGGGAGAAGTTAAAGGGGGGGGGGTGACATAAAATATCGCCCACACCAGCTTCTTGATTGCTGTTTATTAGATTGGGCATTCATCATTCAAATGTGACGCCTATTTTTCAGATCGACTGCCTTTCCACGGAAACTTGGAGGTGATATGTCCTATTTGTTACGGTATGGGAGACAGAGACAGATGGAGTTAGCCATGCTTCTCGAAGAAACGAGGACATAACGACATTTTCCCATACTCCTAAAAAAGGGAATTGTGGAACCTATCCTCTTGGAATCCGAGACCTAAGCCCACAAGATCCTTATAAATACCTCACTCAACCTTGAGGTCAGGAGGGAGATTTAATTCATTACGCAAAAACACCATATAATAGTTTGGACGGTCCTTATATGAGTAAAGAGACGATGACTATGGTTTTAAATTGTGGATGCAATTGTAGGTGTTGCGATTGTGGTTGTTGCAATGCGCATTGTGACTATTACAGTGTGGATTTTTAAAGCGACATATTTGAAATACAATGTAGAAAAAGACTTAATGTTAAATTTTTTTCTTTACATATGAACTAAATTGAAGTTTAGAATTTTAAACCAAACTTTCTATTCGTGTGTTTGGATGGAGAAGCGTCATCAACAAACTTCCGACGAGAGAAGCACTCGGTAAAAGAGGTATTTTGCTTATCTTGAATTCTTCGTGTGTTTTCTGTGGAGAGAACAAAGAAATTATGCTCCACTGTTTATTGTTTTGTCAAGCCTCAGATTTGGTATGGAAGGATGTTGCTGAGTGGCTGATCCGCTGTCGCACGCGGGTCAAAAACGAGTTAATTTGTAAAACGGTAGTTTAGCGGTAACGACAACTCGAATATCGTTCTCACAAGGATTCTTGTATTATATTAACTAATCAAAATCGATTAAGGGGGGGTTGGTTCAGGTTCGAATTATAGAAAAAGTGATTATCAAAAGAGATTAATGAAATAAGCTGTTTTGAAAAAGTGATTATAAAATTAAGCCAATCTACTGTTCTCGGTTCCGACTTATCATAGGTTTCTACCTTACCAAATTCCTAAGCGGCTTCGATCTCTATTCGATTTCTATATCAATTGACAAGCGCAAAAGACATAAACTAGATTGACATTCCTATATTCCGAATTAAGCAAACGGGTTAAGCTCTCGTGAATTAAGCAAACACGAATTACAAACGCGAATTAACGACAAAGCGACGTAACGACGATTAATAGTTAGGGATGCAATCTTACGAATTTAATCAACACAATTCCATGTATACACAAGTTAAGCATATGCAATTCATAGATTAGTATTGAAAGAGAAACGAATTAAATTGATAAAGTATAAACCTCAAAGCGTCGGAACGCGATTACAGCAGATTGACTCTGAATGTTTAGTTCTCCATAATCGTATCAAGCTCCCAAAATTTCGTGAATAGTGATGATAGTCCCTCCTCAATTTTACGGCCAAACCTAGGTACTAGAGAGAACCAAACGGTTTATAGCCCAACTGGGTCAAATACATAACCCAGCCCAATACAGATGACCCAAACTAAATAAAAAACTATTGTTGCAACTTCAAACACAATTCTGGGAAATATAGGTTCCGAATATGACTTCGACTCCAACACAAAAGTCGTAGCTCTCTTTCTCAGCTTTCCGGCGATTATTAGAACGCCTCAATAGGACTCCCGGAACTCCAGTTATGATCGTTTCCGTGCAGACTGTTGAAGCTGAAAAATTCAATACGAAAATCAAATAACAATAAAAATAAATTAAAATATAAAAACATAATAAAATAGAAAAATAAACAAACCAAACCATAGAAATGCCTAAGTACAAACATAAAGGAACGTGCATCAAAATGCACTGATCAAATTCCCCCACACTTGAACTTTTGCACTCCAAGCAAAATTAAATCAAACTCAAGAAACACACAACATCTGTTACTCATTCCAGACTACAAACTCTTCTGCGGTTAATGTTGCATCAATAGGTACTAATCTTTCACACTAAAGATATCGTAGGAACACAATTCCGCAATTGTGCGGTCATAAGCCTCCTAAACATACAAACCACTTCGAATCATGTTATTATGCCAAAGTCTAACTTACTCATCCTCCTTTTTACTCTTTTTCATTCTGGCGCAATCACATTAAGCCCGTTATCTCCACACACTCATAGTAAGGCTACCGGTTAGTGACTCTGATCTCTTTTTTTTTTTTGCATGGGGTTCTGGTACCTAAGTGGTATACCCCTTTTATTTCTCAATTGTAGTTGCGGGGGATCGGACCGTAATCCTCCCTACCAAGTTCAGCACCAGAAACCGCTGAACCAACTAACAAAAAGTTTTGAAATCTTTTTCTTGAAGGTTTCACAACCGTTGGGTTAAGTGACCGGGTGAGGGTCACCAAACTTAGAAGGTGAATTACCTTTTTCTTTTTTTTTTCTTTTTTTTTTTCCGGAACATTCACTTATATTCATCGGCTTCCCTGTGTAAAGTGTGTGAGAGATGGTGCCGATTGCTGAAATAAACTACTCAAGAGCTGTCATAGAATGAGAATTTAAGGCTAAAACATAATAAAAAATTAAAATCAATTTCCATATGCAGGAGACCTACGGTGTTAAAACAATACCGATCGTGTGAATTTTTCCAAGTCTCCGCAAACTCGACTCAAATCAGTCTATAGCCTAAAACTTTCAAAAGATGCATTCTTTTATTAAAAAAACAAAAACAAGACAAAACAAAGAACAAAAGAAAAGAAAATAAATGATTCCTTCCCCCGCACTTAAAACATGCATTGTCCTCGATGACAAGACATAAATATTAAAGTAAGAAGGAGAGAAAGGAAAGAACACACCCGAGTAGTCAAGGAGGATAGGTGATCACATAAGCAGCCTTTTCTAGTGAAGGATCTTCTACATTCTCTTCTTCCAAAGTGGGATTCTCATGGAGTAGCTTTGGGTAATGTCCATTGAACTTGAAATTTTTATTAGTGCCTTCGCCTTTTATTCCAGGATCAAAGAAGAATATTCAATAAGTAAAAGTGTCGAATGGGCACATGATCTTCTTTTTCACAACATCAAAGCTCAAAAGATTGAGGGGTTGTCCCACTAATTTTGTTTCATCTTCCTCTTTAATTGAGACCTTATGCAAAATCATAATAGATGGACTAATATCAGAAATGTCATCCAAGTTCCATTCAGTTCCCTTCTTATATTCTTGCAATAACCGTAACAACTTTTGTTCCTGTTCAGATTCAAGTTTTGATGAAATTATTACATGCAAGTTTTTATTAAATTCTAAAAACAAAGGAAGTGGCTTTAGCTCTAAAGCAGATGGTTGCTCAATGGAAGAAGTGCTTGGGGCAGCTGGGATTTCAAGAGTATCAGCTGCATGAACAAGTTCATCGATAAAAACTTCACCTGTAGTAAATTTGTTACCCTACAAGGCAGCATCAATCTCAGCACATACAACATAAATGTTAGTGTCAGTACAATCATAACATGAGTAAACATCATCAAAATCAGACAATGATGAAAAATCATCTGCAAACAAATCAGTACAAGTATCATCAACAGTTTTAGAAAGCAACTCTATTTGAAAAACAGATTGCTCTTCCAAGGGTTGTTGGTTTGATCCTTGAGCTTGCTGCATGGCATTCATCAAAGAGGCAAGCTGTCCAATTTGTGTTTGCAAAGTCTGAAGAGTAGAATCTATTTGTTGTTGGTACTGAAGATTATTTGCAACCATTTGCTTGACAATATCCTCTAGTGAAGGTTCAGAAGGTGCAGAGCGCACACCCTGAAATTCATTCAGATGCATATGCGGATCCTCACCTGCAAAACCATTAAAACTAGGCAACAAATGTGTTAAACCATATTCCAATTCAAAAGGTGCATCAGCCGCAGGATTGTCAATACATAAACCATTATAGTTCACATTAGGGACAACCAACTTCTTTGTTCAGCCATGGTTTCAACAAATACAGAAATACCAATTATGTCCCAAACAGGCAGAACAAATAGAAAGAAGGAAAACGATTAAAATAAATTCAGAAAAATATAAAAACACAAAATGTAATCTATTTAAGACAAATAAGAATTTTTCGAAATTTTTTGGATTTTTTGGAAAAACAAAAACATTAAAAATTAATTAAAAATAGAAAAAAGACGAATTTGGCGATTTGGGGGCCAAATTCCTTTAGTACTCTTTGTCGATTTTTTTCTGATATTCAGAAAAAATTTCGGAGCAAATCGAGACAGTAGCTTCCAAACTTACCTGATAGGATGAAAAACTTATCACTGTACTGCAACCGGTATTGCAACCCTGAAAATCAACAACCACACCACAAAAAAAACAAGAAAAATCCTAGACATAACATTATACCTGTGACTCTAATATCGGTTAATAACGACAAGAATCCCCGGGTCACCCGCGTGACAGGCGGGAATACTTACCACTATACTACAACGACGCCAATTTGATCCGCTGTCGCACGCGGGTCAAAAACGAGTTAATTTGTAAAACGGTAGTTTAGCGGTAACGACAACTCGAATATAGTTCTCACAAGGATTCTTGTATTATATTAACTAATCAAAATTGATTAAGGGGGGGTTGGTTCAGGTTCGAATTATAGAAAAAGTGATTATCAAAAGAGATTAATGAAATAAGCTGTTTTGAAAAAGTGATTATAAAATTAAGCCAATCTACTGTTCTCGGTTCCGGCTTATCATAGGTTTCTACCTTACCAAATTCCTAAGCGGCTTCGATCTCTATTCGATTTCTATATCAATTGACAAGCGCAAAAGACATAAACTAGATTGACATTCCTATATTCCGAATTAAGCAAACGGGTTAAGCTCTCGTGAATTAAGCAAACACGAATTACAAACGCGAATTAACGACAAAGCGACGTAACAGCGATTAATAGTTAGGGATGCAATCTTACGAATTTAATCAACACAATTCCATGTATACACAAATTAAGCAAATGCAATTCATATATTAGTATTGAAAGAGAAACGAATTAAATTGATAAAGTATAAACCTCAAAGCGTCGGAACGCGATTACAGCAGATTGACTCTGAATGTTTAGCTCTCCATAATCGTATCAAGCTCCCAAAATTTCGTGAATAGTAATGATAGTCCCTCCTCAATTTTACGGCCAAACCTAGGTACTAGAGAGAACCAAACGGTTTATAGCCCAACTGGGTCAAATACATAACCCAGCCCAATACAGTGACCCAAACTAAATAAAAAACTATTGTTGCAACTTCAAACACAATTCTGGGAAATATAGGTTCCGAATATGACTTCGACTCCAACACGAAAGTCGTAGCTCTCTTTCTCAGCTTTCCGGCGATTATTAGAACGCCTCAATCGAACTCCCGGAACTCCAGTTATGATCGTTTCCGTGCAGACTGTTGAAGCTGAAAAATTCAATACGAAAGTCAAATAACAATAAAAATAAATTAAAATATAAAAACATAATAAAATAGAAAAATAAACAAACCAAACCATAGAAATGCCTAAGTACAAACATAAAGGAACGTGCATCAAAATGCACTGATCAGTGGCTGAGCATGAATGACTATACGAAGGGCAACTTAAAGGAGAGCTTTTTGTTTTGGTGCTTAGAAGGCAAGAAAAATAGGCTTTAGAAAGGGAAAGGAAGGAGTGGCGTGGCTAGCAGTTTGTTGATATTTGTGGACGACAAGAAATAATATTATTTTTAGGAATGAAACGTGGAATATCTCCGACATAGTATGGGGCGTCAAAGCGTTGGTTTGGCGTTGGTCTTTTGTTGAGAAAATTATGCAACCCAATTGTAATTTTTATGAGTTTAGTAGAAATCCTTATTTTTATTTGTCGTAAATCGCAATTGGCGTGTAATTTTTTTCTCGGCTTCGTGGTCGAGTTGTCTTTGTATTTTCTTTCGAGAACTTTTGTTCTCTAATCAATATATCTCTTGCTTAAAAAAAATATATAATTCACAAAACTTCCTTAAATTTACTAAACATAAACTACAAAACTTTATTTTGCATGAATTAAACTATAAAATAAATAAATAAATAAATAAATTTATTTCACATAGCATACAAGAATTAGATTAATTGTTTCGCCAAAACGAATGTAAAAAAACTTTCTATTTGCAGATACGCCGCCGCTGCCGAAACAAGTTTGGCCGCCTCTGAAACTCCAACGCCCGCCGCTACCGAAACGATTAACCCAAACCCTAATTCGGTTTTCTGATAATCCTATATATTGCAGCAGCTATGCTGATAATCTCATTCACAGTTAGAGATCATGTCTTCTGGCCGTTCAATTCCAACATCCATAGAATCAGCGACTTGCCGGATTCAATTCTCTCTCACATTCTCTCTTTCCTTCCAACCAAATTCGTTGCAACCACAAGCATTCTCTCAAAGAGATGGAAACCGGTATGGCTCTATGTCCTTATTCTCAACTTCGATGACAAAGCATTCAATCCTAATTTGGTCAAAGTAAGGATTAATTATGATATGGATAATCTGATCACTTTGGTTTCTAAGGCAAATATTTTGCATATAAGTCAGGTATGAATATTATGCTCCTGAGTAAGTGTTTTAGAAATTTAAGATATAATTGTAATTTGTTTTCTAACTATACCTTTATTGTATTTTCAGTCTTTTCATTGAGTGTACAAATATATAATAATTTTTTGATCAATATGCACATAAGATATGGAATATAGAATATACATTTTAATGTTCTATCGTGTGCAACTCACGCAGATATATGGGGTGACTTGGAAAACACTTCCCATGTTTCCCAATTTGACTCACATGGAACTTGATTCTATTCATAGCTCACTACGGGAGAGGAGGGAGTGCAGGTCGATGTTAGAAATACTCCCACATTTTCCCAAACTTCAACATTTTAAGATTTGGTTTATATTTTATAATTTTCCGGGTGCAATGGATATTTGTTCTGAATGTTTGATGGTTCCACCCAATTCCACCATTGCTCCAGAATGTCTTCTGTCACAGCTTAAATCATTTAGCATTAAAGGGTACACAGGGAGAGAATGCGAGTTCAAATTTGTAAAATATATTTTGCAACATTCAAAAGTATTAGAGACTATGACAATCAAGAGTACCTGCCTTGAAAAGAAACAAATGATTATGAAGTTATCTTCGTGCACAAGAAGCTCTACAACATGTAAACTTCTATTTGGTTGATGATGACAATTATGTCAAGGTTCTTTTTGAAGAATGTAGTGGTTTTTCATGAAAGAAATTTTTGGGAGTAATATTATATACTTTTTCTTAGTGTAAAGAGAGAGACCAATTCATTTAATCAAAATTCTACTTTTTTATTTATTTTAGTGTATATAGTATGATTGTTAATTCTACGAATACTGGCAAAATCTATAACTATGATATATTTTGATTATTACTTGTATGCCTCCCTTTGATTCAATTTGAACATTTTGTTTTTTGTATGGCTCACTATGTTTCATGTGTGGATGGTTCTGTGTTTTTGAGTGCTAACTAGTATTATTGCATCAATCATTCTATATGTCAGCATCTTATTACATGGTCAGGCTTTGGTTGAGAACATTATATGGATTTTGAACTTAAGTATAGCCGCATGTTTCACATGTTCTCTAACTTTTGAATTTTTCAATGTAAAGAAACATTTAAGTTTATGGTTAGTCCACTCTTTACCACTCTGTCCATGTGTGTTAAGAGTGTTTATGGTTCTGTTTAGTGCTATTCATCCGTAGATGTCAAATATTTTTGTGATTGTCAAACTGTTTCAAGTTTAAAGGAAAATTAAACTTTCTTGCAATTCTGTTTTCCCCTTCTATGTGAGTGCATATAGTAAGGTGAATAAATAGGACATAACCACAAACTATTTTATATAATCTATAGAGCAATAGAATATTCTATACTATACCAAATTAGCAATAAGCAGTGAAAACAATATTTGAGGTCCTGAAAGTTCCAAATTTACAACCCTGTGTACAACAGCTTGTGGCAGATGATGATGATGATGATGATGAAATGGCAGATGAGCACAAAGTTTTTGGATTTGATGGCTTTAGGTGGGCCGGCACCTGAAAGGATCAATGGAAGGTTGGCTATGATTGGTTTTGTAGCAGCAATGGGGTGGAAATAGTTAAAGGGCAGGGTTTGGTTGGACAATTGTCTGGTGGTGGAGTTCCATGGTTCTTGGGGACAAGTGTGTTCTTGTCACTTACGTCATTGATTCCATTTTTTGCAAGGTGTTAGTGTTGAGTCTAAATCAAAAAGTATCATGTCCTCAGATGCAGAGTTGTGAAATGGAAGAATTGCTATGTTGGGTTAGATTGCATTGGCCTTCACAGAGTATGTTAAGGGTACATCCCTTGTGTAATAGAGTTCTTTGGGGACATATTTAAGGTTTTTAGGGTTTGTAGTTAGAAGCCAATCTAGGAATCGATTATGTATACTTATGTAGTTCAAAGTTCCAAGAATGTAGTTGAACTTTCTCTAATTTCTTTATAAAACAATTCTTAGTGTGCCTCTTGATGTTTACTTTCCTACTAGAATCATCCTCACATAGACCATAGGGAATAACATGACAATATTATTGGCATTGTGTCTTTTAACAAAACCTGTATTGCTTTTTTTGCTGTTGCGAGATATACTATTTTCTTGTGTTGTCAATCACAGATCATACAAAATAACAGTATTGTTGAGCATTTTATCACATGGTCAGTTATTTTGAAATCTTTTGTGTAGTAATTGTTAGAAAAAACAATTTCAATCAAATGGTTCGAGGCTAAATCGTGAACGAAATCACTTTTCTTATAAGTATTTCAAGCACTTTCGATATGTCTTAGAGTTGGAACGCAGGAATACCCGGGAATAATTCAGCCTTTTATCGAGTTTGCGTAAGACCGACGAAAACTCGGATGTAGCGAAGATTGTCTGGAATTTTAGTGAATACGATAGGCTTGTTAGATATATAATTTTTGTTGTTTTTTTTCCTGAATCCAGAATGAGGTTTTTATAGGCCACTTTAGTATTATTTCATAAGGTAGCGATCCTTCGTGAAACAATTCCTTTTCCAAAAGTTACAATGCTTGGCCTATTGCAACCTTTACCAAGAGTTGCATGTTTTTATTCAGCAACACTTCACGAAGTGTTGGCTATTTCTGATTCAAATTTCAAATTGTCTATTGCAACACTTCACGAAGTGTTGCCTATTTTCATATTCAAAATAGAAACTTCACATAGATATTTTCTTGTCATTTTAGAACACACCCATGGTAATTAAATATTATTAATTATTAATAATTTTCAACAATCCCCCACTTGTTCTAATAATGACAAGATCAATTCCAGAAAAAGGAAAACAAAGAATGTTAATACAATTAAGTATCTTTCGATTTTAAACTTAATCTTAGTAAGAATAACGCAAAGTCTAATCGGAATATTAGGTAGCAATGCTTTTAAACCATTAATCCATATGATTATACCGGCGTTACGTTACACACATTCTTTAAGGTTCTTCGCCTACATTTCTCGCTTAGCACTTATTTATGGTCATATGCTATCCTGTTTCATGAATTTTTCATGAGAGAAACTCCAACTCTCACTTTGAGGCGGCACCATCTTGAAATTCACATAGGTGAAGTTCATATTGTGTCCTTTTCCACGAGACACGTACCATTGGTATTGAACTTCAATAAGAGTTTTAAACTAAAACTCAACCCTCATTTTAAGGTCAACATTATCACGAAATGTTCGACAATTATCCAAATCAACGACTTGTTATTACCCATTGAAAATCTTGAGGTTAATGTTCCGTTAACATAAGATTGGGTTGCCGCCGCTGTCGGAACTCTTACTCAAGGAGTTTCAACCCCATACCTCTCGAGGTTGTTTTTACTAAGTCTCTGGCCAGTGGCTTAGTAAATGAATTTCCCAAATTATAGATCGATCGTATATATGCGAGTAAATGATTACATCTTTAATCAATTTTCTCACGAATATCTAAGGTCTCAGTGCTCAGACTTTCCATTTTACACTTATCTGAATTCTCTTGCTAAATTGGCTTGACTTACACATTGTGTTAACACCTTTGAAACACTGTATTTAGCCAATGGAACTTCAGACAGAAGGTCCCTCAACCATTTAACTTCTTTGACTAGTGGAAGCGAGATCCACACACCATGGCTCCATGGTCAAGAGAGTGATACATGTTTGTTTCTTGCTCTTCCAAGAAATCGCACCTCAAACTAGTGTAAATATCCACTCAGTTGTAAATTTATGATCTCCAACACTCGATATCCAACTCATATTGGTATATCCTTCTAATATGGTAGGAAACCTACCAAAATGAATATCAAGATTTTGGTTTCAAAAGATAATAAAAGTCCTTGTGATGGTCTTCCAATGCTCACCATTTGGATTGCTAGTAAATCTACTCATTTACTAAGTGCAAATAATATGTCAGGTCTAGTACATTACATTAGAGAACCAATTGCACTTGCGAATTCTAATATATCCACAACTCTTCCATCATCATTTTGACACTAAGATCAAATTGAATATTCAATTTCTTGAAATGTGGGAGTTTGAACTTATCAAGAACTTTCTCAACAAAGTGTGTTTGACTAAGTTCATAACCCCCACTATTTTTGCTTTACTTTGATCGAAAATGGTGTCTATCATTTCAAGATCTTTTCATCTTAAATGTCGAATCTAGAAACCTCTTTGTTTCTAACGTTCCATTTAACTCGTTGATAATGATCAACATATAATCAACATGGAGACAAGAAAATCATAATGTTCTCACACAACTTTGTGTATAAAACACTTGTCATAAGAATTAGATGAAGAAATATTTTTTTAGATAATCATGTATGATGATGCAAGACGGTTTTTAGATGAAGTGAGAGATGAAATTATGAGCAATTTAAAATAGTATAGTATGAATTGCAATTAGTACCTTAGTTATATTCACTTCTTTCAAATTTCACTTGAACTTTTATGTTCATCCTTCTTGGTCAACTTCATCACTGATGTGAATGATACTTTTGATTCTTTTCTTCTTTGATAACCTTTGTCTTCATCAAAACTATATATAAGATATTTTCTTCACAATCTCCCCCTTTTTGATGATGAAAAAGTCTTTAAATTCTTGTTTTGATAAGATTGAAAATTCTCCCCCTAAGTTGTGTGTCTCCCTTTTAATTTGTGAATCTTGCAATGATAGAATCAAACCTTTGGTGCCATTGTTTTGGTGCTTATTTTAATCCATACAAAGATTTGATAAGCTTCCACACGTTTTGTTCATTACCAAGAAGCACATAACCTTCTGGTTTTTTTCATGTAAATCTCCTCATCGAGATCTACATTTTAGGAATGTCATTTTGACATCTATTTGATGAACTAAAGGATCATGCAAAGAAACTAGTGCAAAGGAAACTCTAATTTTCGTTGTGATTGCTTCTAATGCATATGTGTCAAAATAATCAACACATTCCTTTTGTATAAAACCCTTGGCCACTAATCTATCATTGTAGGTGTCTAGTGTATCATCACTATGATACTTCCTTCTCAACATCCATTTTCATCCAATGGATTTTTATCCTTTAGGTAGAGTGGCAAGTTCCCAAGTGTTGTTTGACATTATTAAATTCATTTCATCTTGTATAACATTATTCCAAGAGAAGTCCCTTGAAATTACATCTTCATTGTAACTCTTTAGGATCATCTTCCGCTCGAAGAATAATAGGAATCTTACGAACAAAATTCTCACATTTTTCTTCTACTAGATACAAGAAATATGCCGGCAATCGATCTTGTTCGGTTCTAGATCCTTAGTCTTTTAAACTTTTTGCTTATTCTAAGTTCGATTTGTTTTTCAACAATCATTGACGAACTTTTGATTTGTGTTTCAACAATCCGCGGAGAACTTTTCTCACAAGGTTCTTCATTTGTCGAAAACTTGAATTCCTTATCCTCCACGATAAGGTTCCCAAAATTTCACATCTCAGAATTTAATAGTTACATAAGACTCAAATTTTAGAGACATTATGAACTATCTTTGAATAATCTTCATATTTCTTATAATAATAAATCTTATTGAATATGAACATGTTATTTCCATATCTAACATTTTATTTCAAATTTATTATTCAGACAGAAATATATAAACATATTTGACTACAAATCTCTTGTCATTTGTGCAGAAAATAAATCCACCAATCCATATTATATAACATAAACATATTATTTATATAGTGTCGAATCAAGATTTAATTGCATACTAGTTAACATGTTCATGCATTTCAAATATTTAACATATCAATGTATCCACTTATTAACATATATCCATAGATATATTGCACCTGCTGATGCTTTACTAGTATATAATTCATATTCGCTGCATATATGCTACAAAACTATCACGCACATCAAGAGAAAATACCATGCCTATACGACTTTCGTTTTTTATTTTACTTTTATGAACACGTAATGGATCATATTATTATGCGGTAAGGGCACGTGCATATTACTTTTCAATTATGAACAAGTCTTATACGTCTCTGTTCATTGATACACTATAAAAACAATTTATATATTATATCTCAAAATTACTTTTGATACATTTCAGTTAACAACTACTGGAAAATCACAATATCAACCATAAATTTTCTGATATCAATTATTATCGATTTTCTCAATAAGACAAAATTCTCAGAAAATTTCATTTTACGGTGCTCTAATTCCAAAAGACAATAATAAGAACATACCCGAATTTATGATGACAATTATTGTCCTTGATTCTTGATACGGGAGCCTCGGTTGCCATTATGAATACTTATAAGATTGTTAGAAAAAACAATTTCAATTAAATGGTTCGAGGCTAAATCGTGAACGAAATCACTTTCCTTATAAGTATTTCAAGCACTCTCGATATGTCTTAGAGTTAGAACGCAAGAATACCCAGGAATAATTCAGCCTTTTATCGAGTTTGCGTAAGACCGACGAACACTCGGATGCAGCGTAGATTGTCTGGAATTTTAGTGAATATGATAGGCTTGTTAGATATACAATTTTTGTTGTTTTTTTTCTGAATCCAGAATAGGGTTTTTATAGGCCACTTTAGTATTGTTTCATAAGGTAGCGACCCTTCGTGAAACAATTCCTTTTCCAAAAGTTACAATGCTTGGCCTATTGCAACCTTTACCAAGAGTTGCATATTTTTATTCTGCAACACTTCCCAAAGTGTTGTCTATTTCTGATTCAATTTTCAAATTGCCTATTGCAACACTTCACGAAGTGTTGCCTATTTTCATATTCAAAATACAAACTTCACATAGATATTTTCTTGTCATTTTAGAACACACCCATAGTAATTAAATATTATTAATTATTAATAATTTCCAACAGTAATATGCCAAAAGGGCTTGCTTGAATCAATTTATATGGATTTTCATAGCTGTTGTATAATGATATGTCTTTTTGAATCTGAACTCTTGAATCACTTACATGTATTGCCTTTCAGCATGAGGAGTGTTCAAATTCATTAATTAGTTAATGTAATTTTTTAAGAAAGCAACATTAGTGATGTTGCCTTTTAAGAAAGCTTTTCTTTCAAAATTGTCAGGTTAGTAAGGTTTAAGTAGTACATTCATTTTTGTCATTGCTTTTGTTGATATCCCTCTTTGATGGATTCGAGCTATGTAAGTCCCTGTCTTATTCATCATCATTTTCATTACAATTAATTTTCTCCAATATTTCTTCCTTCTTTTATGTGCTGTCTCAAGAATGAGACAAAAAAACATATGTGATGGAATTGGGTGGGGTGTTGAATTTTATGCCGTATATCCAAATTGTATCTGGATGGAACAATGAGATGTATATATGTCTTAGGTATGGTAATAATAATTGATTGTTTTACTTGGTATGGTCTTGAAATTGGGTATCCAAATTTGTATTTGATAGAAGAATGAGATTTATACATGTTTATTTTTAATAAAGATAAGGTGATAAATATTCTTATCTTACAATATTGGCATAGTGTATGATTCTTTAAGCCACTGATAGTAAGGAGGGCTGTTAAAAAAAATCCATGAACTAAAATGAACCGCCAAATCAAACCGAACTGAAGTTAAATAACTGAAACCGTTATATTTTGATAGGGAATCATATCATTATGCCCAAACAGTTCTAGAATCAAATCATAATTGAAACCAAACCAAAATTGAAAATGAAAAATTCCTAAAATAAGTTAAAAAAACTTTTTAAAAAAAATTGAAAAATAGCTTAACGGTTCGGTTTGCAAAAAATTGTCTTCTAACGATTTGTTATAGTTAGGAATTTTTGGGATTTTTTGAGGTTGTTCTGCAATCGATGAGTGTATGATCTTCAAAGATGAATCCTTTAGCTTCATTGATTGTATGACGGAGATTGTATTCACCTCTTGGAGTTGGATGTGCACTTTTTATAACCGAGTAAGCCTTTGTAATTTTTATTCTTGAAATATTCTACCGCTTTCGTGTTTTGAGATGCAGGAGTTTTCCGTTTGTTTTGTGGATGGAGTATCCCTTATACTCCCTTTAATTCCATTACTTATTAAAAAAGAATAATTTAGTAGTTTGTCAAGCGAATTGTCAACATGGCTGCTTTATTAAATCGAAAAAGTATAACAGAACTGAATTGGTAGTCTAATAGACCATGGTTCACTATTTAACAGGTATAAATATAATTGATCCTTAAGTCATTCTATCTTTTCAATTGATTTTTCAAGGCCTTGAGAGACCCTTTAAGCTGGGAGATCCTTGCTTAAAGTAAAAAAGGAATGGAGGGAGCAATACAAGAGACACTCACAAAATGAGAAGATTTTCAAGTTTGCATGAGTGGTTTTTTTTTTGTGAATTTAGGATTCAACAATTTTATCCTTTTTTCAGTATTTATAGTAATTTTTTAGTTATGCTACTGATAAGCTTCAATATTTATAGTAATTTTTTTGAGTTGACTCGAGTCGAACTTGTCTCAGTTCGGAACTTGTTCAGAATTTGTTCAGCTCAAATCTCGGTTTGAGTTCAACATGGACTTTTTTTTTTAAGCTCAAGTTCGACTTGTTATAAATTCAAGAATAAGTAGGTTCAACTCGATAGATTCATCTTGGTAGGTTCAACTCGTTTTCTTTATCCACTTTACCCGCAGGCTGCCCGTGACCTCCCCATTTTTTTGTAGTGCAGGACAGGACGGACATACTTAAATATGCAGGTTCAAAATTCAGGTTCGGCCCGCAAAAAATAACAGGTAAAACAGACTTTTTCTAGGGGGGCCGAAACCGTTTCCCACCCCTACTGAATCAATTTCTTCAACCATTTTAGCGGATTCTTTAAGGAAACAGACGCTAACAGACCGGAACCTATGAACCTTGATCTTTCTTCTTTGTCCCAGGCGAATAGGGAGGAGATGGAGAGGCCATTTTCGGAAACGGAAGTTAAGGAAGCAATTTGGTCTTGCGATGGTCACAAGAGCCCGGGCCCGGACGGTTACTCGATTGAGTTCTTCAAAAGCTTTTGGTCTCTCCTCAAAGAGGATATTATGAGATTTTGCTCCGACTTTCATTCTAAAGGTATGCTCGTGAAATCCATTACATCGTCTTTTATCACTCTCATCCCAAAGTCTAAGAATCCTTAAGATTTAGCCGAATACGGTCCTATTTGTTTGGTGGGTAGTCTCTACAAAATCATGGCTAAGTTGTTGGCGATTAGGATTAAAAAGGTGATTGGGAATTTGATTTCTTCTAATCAAACCGCTTTTGTTCCGGGTAGAAACATGCTAGATGGGATATTGTTGGTGAATGAGATTCTTGATTGGTCTAAAAAGAGAAAAAAGGATTGCTTCTTGCTTAAGGTTGACTTCGAAAAGGCTTTTGACTCGGTTTCTTGGAAGTATCTTAGGCTAATCTTGAATAATATGGGGTTCAGAGGTACTTGGATGAAGTGGATGGAAGCTTGTGTCTTTAATAGCCACATATCCGTGTTGGTGAACGGGAGCGCTACGAAGGATTTCAAGGTTCAAAAGGGTTTGCGTCAAGGAGACCCTTTGTCCCCGTTTCTTTTTGTCTTAGCGATGGAAGGCTTAACCGCCTTGGTTAGGAAAGCGGTAGAGTTGGGCGAGTTCAAACCGTTTAAGTATGGGATAGCGGATCATGTGGACATTTTACAATTTGTGCACGATACTTTAATTCTTGGTGAAGCATCTACTCATAACCTTTGGACTTTAAAATTTTTGTTGAGAGGATTTGAACTTGTGTCGGGTTTGAGAATTAATTTTTCTAAAAGTAATGTTTACGGTGTGAATGTTGGAGATGGCTTTTTGAATACGGCAACTTCTTTTCTCGGTTGCAACAAAGGAGATATTCAGTTCTTGTTTCTAGGAATAATAGTGGGGGCGAATCCTAGAAGTAGGAAGATATGGTCGATAGTTATTAAAAACATCAAAAATGGGCACTCCTCTTGGAAAGGTAAAAGTATTTCAATCGGCGGGAGAGTGACCCTCATCAACACGGTGCTTAACGCAATTCCTTCATTCACTCTCTCCTTTTTTAAAGCGTCGGGTTTGGTTCTTAAAGAGATCAAAAGTCTCATGAGTAATTTCTTGTGAAGTGGAAACACTAATACTCGAGGCATTCATTGGGTGAAGTGGAGCACCGTTTGTAAGCCTAAGTAAAAATGTGGTTTAAGAATTAGAGATGTCAGCGAGATTAACCAAGCGCTTCTCCTCAAGTGGAAGTGGAGGATTCTAACGGAAAAGAGTACAATGAGTGGTTTTCTGGACATGAGATACAAGAGATCGATCATTAAGGTCCAAGCTCCGTGTAGCGAGGTTTGCAAGCTAAAAGACTCCACTTGGTGGAGGGATATGATTTCCAATGACGTGAAGGTGGATTTTAGTGATGATGGTTTTCCGTCTTGTATTCACGGCGAGCTAAAGGAAGGTAATCACATTTTATTCTGGTTTAGTTTATGGTTGGGAGATCAAACTCTAAGGAACTAGTTCCCAGACTTGTTTGATATTTCAACCTTTAAATTAGCCACCGTGTCTGAAGCTTTTTCATGGATTAATGGCAATGTTGTCTAGAACTTAAAAAATTTGTTCAGATCTGATTCGGCCGCTGCCCTCTTGATTGTCAGCAGCGCTGCCCATCTGCAGTGGCAGAATCTCACAACTCTTCTGGCAGCGGCTTCCCCGGTCCGTTATGTCGATGACGTTTTCAATTGGAGCCCGAGCAGTAACGGTTTTTTTCTGTTGCATCTGTGTCTGCTCTAATTGTAGAGCATAAGGAGATAGCCTGGTCCGCGGATACGATGGATATGCTGAATGTAATGTGGCAAACGCCGGCTCCTTTAAAATTCAAGATTTTCGCTTGGAGATTATTGATTTCTAGATTACCGTCTAAAGATTTGCTGCTCAGAAGAGGTGTAGTCATCGATGCTACTAATGCTTGCTGTGAGTTTTGTAGGTCGCAACCGGAAAATTTGAATCACCTATTCTTTGCTTGTAACGTTGCTAAGTTGATGTGGCGTCGGATCTTCTTGTGGTTGGGAGACAATCTCTCCTTCTCTTTAGATGATTTTTTGGCTTTTGGCAAGTTTCAAGAGAAGGTGAGAAATGCAAATTCAAGATTGAAAATCAACACCATTTGGCTAGCTACAACTTGGAGCCTTTGGTTCATGAGAAATGCTATGATTTTCGATAAGGTGCCGTATAGTTTTGACGTGGTGTACTCTAATATCTTGTATTTATCTTTGAGTTGGTTAGCTAGTAGTAATCCTTTGTATTTCTCTAGCTTTTACGAATGGTATAAATCTCCTTTAGATTGTTTCATTACCTTGTAATTTCTTTGTTGTAAGGGTTGCACCCCTAGTGCGATTACTTATATCAATTGCTTATTGAAAAAAAAAAATTCTATTTCAAATAAAAATTTAACTGCGAGGTATAATACCAGTATTTGAAAAGTAACTCAATAGGATGATTTGATTTATCAAATAATTAAATCAACAAAACAAATCAAATTGAAATACAATAATATCATATCTTAATATTGAAACAAAAGAATATTCATGAATAAATGTCTCCTTTGATTTCTTTCAAAATAAATTTAACAAATGAATAAAAACAAAAAACAATATTTGTACAATATCACAAGATATCGTTGAAACAATTCTCACATGAAGAAAATCTATCATATAAAAAAAGTTTAGCTTTTCCTCAATCCTCAAGCATTCCACATCAGCAATTCTCCTCTCAAAATTCTACATCAGCGTCCTCAAAATTAACTTCTTCTTCCACTATAATTCGACAGTTACATCCTTCTATTCTTCAATTTCCACTATCCTCATAACTGCCCTTAAACCCATCATCTTCCATATTCCAAAACCGTTCCAAAAAAATGTTAGTGCACCCTCATACTTCCAAAACCGTTCCATTTTCCCGAAATTCCTTTTTACTTTGCCTTATAATTATGTTGTCCCATTCAACATAAAGCATGACAACAACGATTTGTTTCTCTCAACTCTCAATCGTACAACACCCCCTCTTCTGTCTCGATCGGTTCTCTCAATCTCACACTCAAACCATCACTTTCAACATCACGGTACTCATTGGTGAAGACTGATCGATTGTAATGTTGACATACGTTTTTTTGGTTTCGTCATTTGTAGAAAAATTGGTGAAAGAGCAAGCATCGATGAACACGGTTTGATGATGTTACTGAGCGGTTTCATTCGCGTTTGAACCTGTGGTATTCGATTTTCAACGTTTGATGATGAATGTTGAGTTGAAACAACTTTGAATCGGCAAAGTTGGGTGAGATTTTTACGAGTTTATGATATTTTCTCTTTAATCTCTCTTCTTCTCTCTCAAACTTTCTGCATTATTTTCTCCATGCAAATCTGATTTAGGTGTATTAATGTTGCTTAATTTAGTTTTATTTTTGGAATCAATTAATAGGACACCAAGTGTTTGTTATAATGATTGAACATTGTTGAGAATGGAAGAGAATCGATTCAAGATTGAAGGTGTTATGAGGTGAGTTTTCTGTTATGGAAGTTTGGTACCGATATTCTTATGGTTTTTTTAATTTTCTTATATAGATTGAAATCGGTGATGGTGATTATGGAGAGAAATATGGAGATATGGAGGAGGATTCGGGAATCGCGGTGGTGACAGAAAGATGATTTGAAGAGAGATTGTTACAAACCTATTAGAGGTGAATTCCTTTTCTCTTTTTCGGTTGCGATTTTCTACAATTTATGTTACAAACACATTTTCTTTCCCTTTCAAAACTCTGTCCTACGATTCTGTTATTCGTTCCCATTATAACTAGTTTCTCTCATTTTCTGTTATACCGATTCTCTGTTCTTCCGTTCTGTTATGAAATTCTGTTGTGGTCTTTTTCTGTTGCAAACCTTTTTGTTGAGTTCTTTTTTTTGTTGAACCACTTTTGGTAATTCAAGGGGTAATGTTGCTCTTACTGAACCGATTTGGATTGGTTTTTTGTGATATGCTGCAGATATTCGTGTTGGCATTGATACGGTTTTGAACCGGTTCTCACTATTTTATGCAGGGTATTTTTGAATTGGAATTTCCGAAGTGATGCGGTATTGCTATTGAAATTCTGAATCATCTTCAAAAATTGTAATATCCGCTCAATATCGAATTATATCAATCCTTTAGGTTCACAATATAATTTATTTTGTTCTTTCACATTAATCTCGAGATATACATAAAGGATAATAAAATAGAATTCTCGGTTTTAGTGGATTGAGCTGATTATGTTTTTCCTAAGTGGTGATCCTGATTCCCCAAGCAATTCTAAAGCTTCTCCAACAATTGATGTTTACAGCTTCGCTTTGGGTTACCCTAGTAAGTGTGGTTCTGCTGCTTATAAATTTCTCTAGTAAGTGTGGTTTCCCTATAGGGTTTATTTCCCCAATGTGTGTTATTCCCCTAAAAATTTCTTTCATTTCTCCTAGAAGATGTTACAAAAGACAGGCTCTACGTAGAAGTCTTCATCCAGTCGAGATTAGTCGAGTATCCCGCTGTACTATGACGTTTTCAAGATCTCCTGTTTATCTGTTTTGTTCGTTTTGTCAGCATATGCATGACATTCATACATTCATACTTACACCATTCATGCACATTTGCATTTTCTAGTGATCCTAAATCCATTTTGGTTATGTTTATCACCAAGTAGTGTATTCCCTCTCTCCAATAGTGCGTCAGCCCTAAGTAGAAAAGTATGTATCCTTTCTAAATTCCCCATTGAGTTTATCCCTCGTGGGAGTGTTTGCTTTAGCTTTCCTTTCCATTTTGGATAGGATAAATCCTTACATGAGCTTATTCCTCGTGAGGAAGAGTCCTGGTTGACCATCTCTCTCCCGTTTGTTCCTGGATTGATTTTTGCCTCTAATCATTGAGACTTCTCAAATTAACGAAATTTGGATCAAGAGTGTATTTATTTTACACCTTTGATGGAAGATTCCTGCATCTTCAAGGAAAAAGTCGACGTCCAGATGAAGATTCCTGTACCTTCAGTGAAAGTTGGTATCCAGATGACAAGATTCCTGCATCTTCAAGTAAAAAGTCGATGTCCAGATGAAGATTCCTGTACCTTCAGTGAAAGTTGGTATCCAGATGACAAGATTCCTGCATCGTCAAGTAAAAAGTCGATGTCCAGATGAAGATTCCTGTACCTTCAGTGAAAGTTGGTATTCAGATGACAAGATTCCTGCATCGTCAAGTAAAAAGTCGATGTCCGGATGAAGATTCCAGTGCCTTCAGTAAAAGTTGGTATTCAGATGACCAGATTCCTGCATCTTCAAGTAAAAAGTCGATGTCCAGATGAAGATTCCTGTACCTTCAGTGAAAGTTGGTATTCAGATGACAAGATTCCTGCATCGTCAAGTAAAAAGTCGATGTCCAGATGAAGATTCCTGTACCTTCAGTGAAAGTTAGTATTCAGATGACAAGATTCCTGCATCTTCAAGTAAAAAGTCGATGTCCAGATGAAGATTCCTGTACCTTCAGTAAAAGTTGGTATTCAGATGACAAGATTCCTGCATCGTCAAGTAAAAAGTCGATGTCCAGATGAAGATTCCTGTACCTTCAGTGAAAGTTGGTATTCAGATGACAAGATTCCTGCATCTTCAAGTAAAAAGTCGATGTCTAGATGAAGATTCCTGTACCTTCAGTAAAAGTTGGTATCCAGATGACTAGATCCCTGCATTGTCAAGTAAAAAGTCGATGTCTAGATGAAAATTCCCGTACCTTCAGTAAAAGTTGGTATCCAGATGACAAGATCCCTGCATCTTTAAGTAAAAAGTTGATGTTCAGATGAAGATTCCTCTACCTTCAGTAAAAGATGGTAGTTCACCTTCAGTAAACGTCGGTGTATCTTTTGTTTCTCTACCTTCAGTAAAAGTCGGTAGTTCACCTTCAGTAAACGTCGGTGTATCTTTTGTTTCTCTACCTTCAGTAAAAGATGGTAGTTCACCTTCAGTAAACGTCGGTGTATCTTTTGTTTCTATACCTTCAGTAAAAGATGGTAGTTCACCTTCAGTAAACGTCGGTGTATCTTTTGTTTCTCTACCTTCAGTAAAAGCTGGTAGTTCACCTTCAGTAAACGTCGGTGTATCTTTTGTTTCTCTACCTTCAGTAAAAGTCGATAGTTCACCTTCAGTAAACGTTGGTGATTCTTTTGTTTCTCTACCTTCAGTAAAAGTTGGTAGTTCACCTTCAGTAAACGTCGGTGATTCTCCTGTTTCTCTACCTTCAGTAAAAGTTGGTAGTTCACCTTCAGTAAACGTCGGTGTATCTTTTGTTTCTCTACCATCAGTAAAAGTTGGTAGTTCACCTTCAGTAAACGTCGGTGTATCTTTTGTTTCTCTACCTTCAGTAAAAGTCGGTAGTTCACCTTCAGTAAACGTCGGTGTATCTTTTGTTTCTCTACCTTCAGTAAAAGTTGGTAGTTCACCTTCAGTAAACATCGGTGTATCATTTGTTTCTTTACCTATGAGGTATTTTCCCCTGTAGGTTTGTAATCTCTTCTCCAGTGGAGTTTGATTCCATTCTCTAGTGGACTTAGATATCCCTTCGTCACAATCCTTTCACCGATTAGGTCTCCTTGTCGACTTTCTCTTTGTGGAGTTCATTTGTCTTCTACTTTGTTTCTCTAGTGGTAGTTTGTCTCTCGTGACACCTTGTACCATTAATTTTCCTCATATGCATTCATACATATCATATCATAGGCATATTTGTAGTTCTTAGGGCCAAAATTGTGTATTTTTGTATTTAAGTCCCTTCAATCACGTCGAGACGAAGATTTCAATCTTCATATCTCTAGATTGAAGATACTTAAATAGGGGCATCTGTCATACCCCAATTTTTGCCCTATGCCTTTCGTCCCATTAGATCGTTTGCATATCATTCATTCACTCACTGAGGCATGAGTTCAAATAATCAACATTTGTACAAAGTCAAGGTTTTGGCATGGTTCAAAATGGGTATGTCAATTGAGCGTGATTTAAGTGTTGTTTCTAGGGGAAAGAAATTAAGGCTTTCTATAGGCTGATCCAATTTATCAATTCAAGAATCATTTTTTGTCGTGATTATTGGTTTAGAGGGAAGTTGTGTTTCTTTGCGTTTTGAGAGAAATTATTTCACTTGTTTGCATATTACATTTCACATTAATATTTGAATAGGTCTTTCATATTTAGGTCCTCTTGATCATATTTGCATCTTTTTCAACTTTTAATTTCCTTTTTTATCTTTCGTTTTTTTAGTTAATTATTAATTAAATATACTATTTTTACTAATAATTAAATGTTAAATTTGATTATTGATTAAGATTGGTATTTAGTTAGTAGTTAAAGTTGTAGTTGTTTTTGAATAGTGTTGTGATTATTATAAAAATAAATTTTCTTTCTTTCTTAAAAAATAAAAATAGAATAGTCTTTGTCTTTTGTCTTCATACCACTAAAAAAAAAACTAGAAAAAAGACATTAGAGTACATGACACAGTCTGTATCAAAATACAAAAAAGGGAAAGAGACTAATTCTTCACAGGGCCTGATTTCGACCTCCAAGCATCACCATAACAGTCCAAAAACACATGCTTCTTGCTGCAACACTGCTGTCCCAAAACTTGCACCATATAGTCCAAACATTGCACCAAAATGGTCCTCAAAAAACCTGCAATCAAAAAGTGAAAGATTCAGTGCTTCAAAGTGTTCAAATCTTACCAAACTTTCCCCCCAAAACCCTCTTCAAATTCCTCTCTAAAACCTTAATCTGAGCCTATAAAAAGGGGAGATCGGCAGCCACACACGAAAAAACCTAACAAAAATTTGCAGCCACTAAAACCTTGCAATAATCCTCTCAAACCTTTACTGCAATGGTCACACAACCCTTCTTCTAAACCTCCACACCTCAACACAACACCATCACGCTTAGCCGATTCATAAGCCATTTTCTCGATAAACCTTCATTCATTCCAAACACCTTCAACCTTGACTTTACGCACAACAATAACACCGGATTTTAGAAGGAGTAGAAATCAGAAAAGAATAAACGTTATTTGGAACTTCGCTCGCCGAAGCACTCGTCGGAGGCGCCGTCTCCTCTGAAGCGGACAAGAAGCAGAGACGAAGAGTAGAACAAGTGCAAATACCTGAAATCGTTGAGGGATTCACATCGGCATAATTTCTTCATCATTGTTGCTTTCATTTTGATTTCGGTTTCCATTATCTTCGTAACTGTAACTTATAATTCCTGGTATAATGAGAAATTGGGATATGGGCTTTGTTGGGGATAAGGGTATAATGCTGTTTGTTTCTGTTCTTGTTTGATTTGAATCTTGATTTGTGATGTCGATTGCGTGAGAACACGTGAGATATGGGATCGAGAGAGATTTTTGAGAGTGAAAATCGTGTGAGATGAGCGAAAGCAGAGAACGTTTCCTTTTTCTTTTTCTGTTGGAACATAGAAGGGGCGTGTGTTTTGGCTCTTAGGGTTCCATAACCCATTTTTGTGTGTTGGATAGGTAACCGGGTTCCAATATGATCCGGCCCAACACAACTTTTTTTTATTCTATTTTTATGGGTTACTAACTTTGGGCCTGAGCAATCTCAGCACACCCGAACTTCTCTTATGCACACCCTTTGTTTTTTTATTATAGCCCATGTCATTGTTATCTTTTTTTGTTTACTTTATTTTAGTTAGTATAATATTCAAAATACAAAAACATGTTTTATTTTAGACCTTATTTCATATAACAAAACACACAAAATATTTTTATTACATAGGTTTGTTAGATTTTACTTCTCATATTAAAACGTTAAAAATATTAGATTAATCTCAATTCAAAGTCAATAAACCTTGGTCCAACGCCAAGCGGTTACAAATAATTTCTCGATCCAACGTCGAGTTTCTTCTCACAAAAATTCTTTAAACCATACCGAAAGATCGAGTGACAAGAAGTGTACACCTCTTGAATACCTCGATTCTTTTGGATTAACACCTTTTTTAATTCTTTCTTAATTAAATCGAAGTGATCGAGTGACAAGAAGTGCACACCTCTTGAATACCTTTGATCCTTTGAATCAAACTTTAAAAATTCTTTCTTAATTAAATCGAAGTGATCGAGTGACAAGAAGTGCACACCTCTTGAATACCTTTGATCCTTTGAATCAAACTTTCAAAATTATTTCTTAATCCAATCGAAGTGATCGAGTGACAAGAAGTGCACACCTCTTGAATACCTTTGATCCTTTGAATCAAACTTTCAAAATTATTTCTTAATCCAATCGAAGTGATCGAGTGACAAGAAGTGCACACCTCTTGAATACCTTTGATCCTTTGAATCAAACTTTAAAAAATTCTTTATTAATTAAATCGAAGTGATCGAGTGACAAGAAGTGCACACCTCTTGAATACCTTTGATCCTTTGAATCAAACTTTAAAAATTATTTCTTAATCCAATCGAAGTGATCGAGTGACAAGAAGTGCACACCTCTTGAATACCTCTGATCCTTTGAACCAAACACTAAACATCCTTCATAAAATTAACCAACAAACTCGTAGTTTCTTATTCGAACTACGATTGCTCTGACTTTCCCATTGCACAAGGGAATACGTAGGCACAAGATACAAACGTCTTGGCGAGCATAATAATAAAAAATCATTTCTCTTTCTTCACTATAATAAAAAATAAAAAACCCCTTTTTCTTTTCTTGATTAATAAATTAAAGAACGCAAACATTACACAAACATTCATTCATAAAGTTAACTAAATGGGTCCCATCGAGTACGATGGAAGTGAGGGGTGCTAATACCTTCCCCTTGTTTAACCGACTCCCGAACCCTAATTTGGTTGCGATGACCGTCTTATTCATTTGTTTTTATTCATGGGTTTTATTCGACATTTTCCCTTTCCTATTGGATTAAATAAAGATCGGTGGCGACTCTGTTCTTTTTCGAGTGTGTAGACACCTCGAGTATTTTTTTAGCGCTACAGAAGGTAAATGCTTTGATAAAATGATGAAGCATCGTATGATTTATGCATTGCATTCCTCCTTCCCACAAACATCATGTTTTTTTTAGCTTCACATCTGTTATTATTACCGGTCATGTCAATTCAAGAAGCAGTTGATACTATCAAAGTTATCAAGGATGCTCGGGCTGCAGCAAAGCAACTTACTGAAGAAGCACTTAACAGGAAAAGCTCTAATGATATCTCTTGCACTGTTGTGAGGTTTCACTGATATGTAAAATATATTTAGATTGTACTATGATGGTTTTGAAATTCAATTTTTATAATAAATGAAGTTTTAAATCATTATGATATCACAAAATGATGTTTTCAATATTTTCTAATTGACTCAAAAGGAATAATGTAATTGTCATAAAGTATTGTCGGCAGGTTGCCAAAATAATAAAGCAAAATCTTCAATTATAGAAAGCTATTATATCTATAAATGATTACAATATATTTTATATGAATTTATATAATAGCAATTTGACAAAATCATATGTTATATGATTTTAAATATAAGAAAAAGTTTGAATTAAGAAAAATGGATGAATATGTATAGTTTTGAAATAAAGTAGCAAATTTTCTAATTATGTAAAATGAGAGTCAACTTTCTATTATTACTATATAGGAGTAGACATAACATATTACTTTTATTATTTTTTTTTATTATTTTTGACTTATGATATATGGAATACGATCGCTTCAAATAATTGCATGCACCATAAATTTTGTCTCTTACGCTTGACAAACTATTTATGTTCAGACACATGACTCTATTTTACTTTTTTTTTTATTAATTTAATAGTTGAACGTAATTTATTCCAATTAAATATGCAACAATATTATTTAAAATTTTCCAAAATTATTGTGATACCAATTATCTTTTCAAATTCACTATAACTGAGTGTTAATTTTATCATTTTTATGATAAATTTGATAGTAAAAAATTAAATTAATTTCAACTTAAAACAACAATAATTATTGCTACTTAATAATTATATCCTTTGGTTATTTTTTATTTAAGATGATTAAATGTAGGATTTTAATACTTAAATGTGTGAATTTAATACTTATTATATGAAGGGGATTTAACTTTTCATTCTTCCTAACAGGAGGTATTTAGTATAAATATTTTGTGATTGAGGATAAGAATAAAATATAAATTATTTGGTTTTAATTGCAGTACCTTTCAAATTTACCATTGATTATATTATAATATTTATGGTTTCCAGTTAAGATACAATTTTTTTTAAAGATAATAATACATGAAATTAATTTTTGTTTTTCACAATTATCAATTTTCAATGCCTATTCTCAATACTTATTTTAAAAATAACTATGGTTACAAATTACTTATAAATGATGTCAACATACGGGAAAATAATATATCATTATTTCAAATATTTTTATAAATGATATTATTTTTGTCTCTTATTTTTATTCTCTAATATCTCTTATTTTACTTTTAAGACTATAAAGTTTTATTAAAATGAGCGAAATATTAGAAACGAGTCAAATTTTTATATTTGAAGTTTTAAAATAAAATTTAAAAATTAGTATTACTTTACAATTTTGTTAACAAATAATTATCTTTATGTTAGTTTATATATATATATATATATATATATATATATATATATATATATATATATATATATATATATATATATATATATATATAGATTAAATAATCTAATTTGTTTTTTTTTCTACTTTTTACTTTAAATGAAAGTTAATTTTCATATAAAATAGTCTTTAATTTTTTTATTTAATAATATTCACATTATATTTCATTTTTCTATTTTCTAAAGTATAAAATATTACATACAATTAAAAATAAATCATGAAACGTAACATCAAACATGATTTAGTATTATCAATTGAATGATATTTTTATAAGAATGACATATTTTTATACGGATACAAACGGGTACTTATAGGATACATGTATATGGTACTGATATTAACACATTTAATTAAATATTGAATAATAATAAGAATAAGTTTACTATTGATTTAAATATTTTTATAGATTATTCCAAACAAAATTATTTATATATAGGAATAATTATACAATCGATTTAAATATTTTTATATATGGAATAATATATTTGATTTGTAAATTTATTTTAATCCATTAATTTTAACGAAAACATGAAGTTGGTGATCAAAATATTGAATATTAATGGGAATATTAAATTACTGATCAAAATATTGAATATTAACGGGAACATGAAGTTACTAATCAAAATATTGAATAATAACGGAAACATGAATTTATTAATAACGGGAACATGAAATTACTGATAAAAATATTGAATATTAACAGAAACATGAAGTTACTGATCAAAATATTAATATTAGCGGAAACATGAAGTTACTAATCAAAATATTGAATATAAATGGGAACATGAAGTTACTGATAAAAATATTGAATATTAACGGGAATATTAAATTCTTGATCAAAATATTGAATATTAACGGGAAGTATATCAGTATTATATATCTTTGGTGATTATGAAAAGTGTATAGTTAAATTATTTTCAATTAATTATTCATTTGTATGGTTAAAGTATTTTCAACCATTATTTTTTTAAATGTTTTAGTTACTAGTTTAAATTATTATTATAGAATATGAATAAATGATTAAATATTAGTAATTTTACAACTTTACCCATTTTAACCAAAATTTAGTCTTTTATTAATACCTTTTATTATGAAGTACAGATTAATACCTTGCCACTCCGCATTTAATCCCAGAAATCCTTTGTCTTTGAAGCTGAAGCACATATTTATTACACCTTTTCTCCAAATGGTTAACATCCCCCCAGACATTCCTTCTGAATCTTTCACCGACCAGTCGCAATCCACCGAACCCCAGAAGCTCGATGCCACAACCCCCTCCAATCTTTTGAATCTTTGTTTCCTGGATGAAGCACAAATCTGCCTTGGCCTTCAATAAAATTTTCCCAATTCTCCTCCTTTTTATTGAATTGCCGCCCCCTCTAACATTAAAAGTTCCTATATTCATGGAACCGTTGTTGAATTCACCTTGCCTCTGCCAGAGCCCTGTCGTTCCTTAGCTTCCATATCACGAATAATACCTTCAAAGACTTCGTCATCTTCCTCACCTTCGAATCCCAATTCTTTAATCGACCTCCATACCAATGCCGGAACATCATCCTCCATCCTCAAAATTCTTCTATTGCCTTGATTAACTCCCGAATCAGTAATTGATACTTCACCCATTAAAGAATCTATTGATCTATTTGACCTAGACTCAGCCCACGAGTTTGAAACATGAGAAATATTTTGGGACAAAGTTAATTTAGGGTATCTAAGAGATTGGGCAAGTGGAGAAAAATACGATGGCACACAAGGGATTTTCACACTATCGTATATCTCTCCAATTCCTTTTTCCCTTCTGGACATTGGGCCTTTAATTCCACCCCAAGCCCAATAGCCAATTCCATAATTGACTCTCTCTCCAATTGGGCCGGTTGCACAACTAATTCCTTTTCCTTTTCCAACCACCAAAGAAGTTTCTGAAACCCTATCTTTTTGGCTCACCAACCTTTTCGGTCCATGCATATCCTCCATCACCTTAATTCCATATATTTTTCAATTAACCTCCAAGTTAAATGCTTCATTCAAAACTCTCTCTCCTTTTGTTGGAACTAAGATTCTTGCAACATCCAACTTAGCTTGCTCCATTGTCTCCTTATCCCAACACACGTATTCACCCGTAAATTTCGAAATAAAAGCAAAGAATTATGGTTTCCATACATGACAAGGCAACCCATAGTACTTTAACCATGTTAATCTTTCGTTATCCACGTCCTCCGGTGACCAAGGATGGATATCCGAAAACCAATTGTTTACCCAAGCTGCAGATTCTCTAACCAAAGTTTCAATCTCCCCAACCTCCACTTCTTCCAGTAAGCATAGATTTGTGCCCATATGAGTTGCTTTAATTCCTTAGTACCCTTCTTCATTCAACGCCGCTTGAACATTATATGTCGAACCAGGTTTTTCCACCACTCCCATAAAAGCTAGTTCAAATATTTTTCGATCCGCTTTCTCCACATTAAACTGGACATGAGCGAAAGGGAATTTTTTCTTCTTATCATGTTGCCAACTAAAGTTCCTCTTCACTCCTTGATCAAGATTCTTCTGCCCTTGATTCATCACAACTTGCGCATACGATTTTTCACTTCCCACCTCATTAGCTCTTCTCCTTCCCCCAAGTTGATTTTGATTTTGCTTCCACGTCTAGTTAGCCTCCCTTGAATCCTTCCACCCTAGCTTCTCTCTTTTGTCTTGCCCATCGATATTCCTCTAAAATCTTGGAACGTTTGCATGGATTTTTCTCCCCTTGATGAAGATGTTGTCCAGTTCCCTCTCAAGGATTCTAGTATTGCCCACCTTCCTATACCTGACAAATCCACATCTCCTTCCTCGTTTGTCTCTCTTCGGGGGTATTACTACTTCTACTACAAGCCCGTAGTCGACGAAGATTTCAAACATATCCTTTGCGTCGAATTCCTCCGAAAATTCTGAGAAGTAAAAGCTTACAACTTCTTCTCCCATCTTACCTTCTTTTCCTTTTTTCGAATCCCATCTACCTCCACTCCTAGTATCTTTTTTATACCTCCGGTTCTGATCCTCGACCCACCCATCCCGCATATCCTGTTTCCTAACTGAAGTTGCTGCTTCCATGGATAATCCACGAACCACATAAACCTAACACTCCAAACACCCGGACCAATAGAAACTACAATATATCCAAACTATTGTTCTGCAGTGGCTAAATTTCTAAGAAGTAACAGTCTTTTATGGCTAGACTCTAGCTAAAATTTAAACTTAAAAATTAATTTTTAAATAAAAATAATTTTACTTAGAAAATTTAATCATGTCTCATCACTAAAATAATATCCAATCTAATATAGTTTATTTGTAGTTTATCTCATTATTTTAACAATTACATAATCTACCATAAAAATTCAAACGAGTTAAATAATATGCAATATTTTCAATATAACAATAATTGTTACAAATGTTTATGAAACAACACTAGGTTTTTAACGCATTGAAAAATTGAAAAATCTATATTAACATGTGAGTTAGTCCTTTCTACTACAATAGAGGTTAAATATAAAGAACCTAATGAATTATTTAGAAAATTTTGAAGATTAATGATAAACTGGTCAATTTAAGTGTAAACTACCAAATGAACCACTTAAGAAATCTTGAGAAAACCAGTCATCGATTATAGTTGGCTTGACGAACAAATCTTGAGAATCAGACATGATGGATAATCTAGACGGCGTGATTTGAAAGTTTCGAAGACGATTCCATTGTTTTTCTGATAAACGTTTAGCTTTTATAACCATGTTTCTTGCAAACACAACCTTCTCTCTTCCTTTATTTTTCATTGAGTTCTTCATTGCCAATTTCAAAAGAATCATGTTGTTGCTTGTGTATCTTATCTTTTTACCTTCACTTTTGTGATTATTCTTTTTCTTTGATTTTGGTGGCAATGTTGCTTTGCATGGATTCATGTCTTTGTATACGAGTAGTAGCTAGATGATGTATGGCTTTTAAAATATTTAAATGTGTTATGAATGAATTAAAATTTTGTGGTTCTCCTCCATTAAATAGATAAAATTGGTAGGAAAAAGTGGCTACTTTTGTTAAGGAAGAGTATGTTAAGAATATTAAAATTAAGATTTTGATTTGATTTGCAAATATATTCATTGATTTTCAGATTTTATAATATAATTTTTTTTCACTTCATGTTTGTTGTTTTGTTAAAATAAAATAATGTTTTAAATAAAACTTGATTTCAATGGTTTTTTTTATAAATATTTTAAATACCTCTTATTAGTTGATTTTTTATTTAGACTCCAAACAATATTGGAACACCCAAATGTGTTTTAAACTTAATTGTAATGTTTATATGCGACCAATTTGAATTTTTTTTTGTGTAAGCAAGATATAATATAATAAAGAATTAAGGATTCTCCAACCTATTTACACGAAATACGGGAATACTTGACCGCAAAAAAGAAAATATATCACCCAATTACAATTACGAGAAGAAAAGAAGCGGATCCTTACTAAACTCGTCAAACAAATAATTGGAATGAGTCATTTTTCCGCAAAATGACAACTTCCAAACCGGGAGCTTTATGTTTCAAACCGTATCGTTAACGTTCAAAACCTCCTACCGAAAACACACCTTGTTCCTTAAAAGCCATAAAGTCCAAGTTGTAGTCAACCAAACAATATCTAATTTACTATCTCTAACCTTTTGTGTACAAAAGAACCAATGCCAATCCATAACATTTGACAAGCACTCATCCTCCCTTCTATAATCTTTACCAACCCAAAGAGCAATTTCGCTCCAAATAAAATTCACCACAAAACAACCAAAAAAAAGAATGGTTCTTATTCTCAACGACCAAACCACAAAAAACAAACTTAGAAGCATCGAGGGGAATAGGAATACCTCTATGAACCAAGTGATCTTTAGTCGGAATTCTATCAAGAAGAAATCTCCACCCAAAAGCCTTAATTTTGAAAGGCACCTCCGCTTTTCACACAAGCCGAAAAACATCATCGAACTTATTTGGTGGACCAAAAGGAATAAAGTCCATGCTATAAAAAGAATAGCAAGACGCCACCAAAAAAAATCCCTTCGGTATTACAAGCCCAAAAAACCGCATCCTTACCCTCCGAGACCCCACCAAAATCCTCCAAACAATTCCAAAATAGTAATAAATCATCCAACAATCCGAGTTCTTTAATACAATCCGCCGACAACCCAAAATCGTTCCACCTCTACCTCCCATCCGAACACCCACCCATGGCCGCCACTGAAATCTCTTTTAAACAAGAAGCCTTATATAAATCCGGAAACACATCCTTCAAAATCATACCCTCCAACCATTTATCTTCCTAAAAAGGTGTGTTAAAACCGTTTCGAATAATAAAACTACAACAATTTCCAATAGGATCCTTGTAAGAGCAAAAATCAATCTTAACTATATCCTTACACCAAATAGAAAAAGATGAAGATGAATATGAAGAAAAAGCTTTAAAGCCTCGATCACCAAAGAATAGAAGAGAAGATAGGTCACCATACCTCGCTTTTAAGATGTTGTACTAAAGCGAATCCTTCCCTTGAAGAATTCTTCACCTCCATTTATTGAGAAGAGTTAAATTAAACACCATAGTATTTTTAATACCAAGACCCCCTTTTTCCAAAGGTTATATAACCTTCTTCCAACTAACCCAATGAATCTTCCTCCTTTCTTCTATCCCTCCCTACAAAAAATTACTTTGAATTCTATTAAACTCCTTTACCACCTTCAACGACATCTTGTAAAAGAACATAGTAAAAATAGTTTTAAAAAAAAGATAATATGGACTTCAAAAGCATAATTCTACCTCCTAAATTAAGAAAGAAATTCTTCCATCCCGCCAACCTATTCTTCATTTTAATCAAAAGGGAATTCCATGTCGACTCCTTCCTAGGATCACTACCAATAGGAATACCAAGAAAATTGAAATTAGTCTCCTCCACTTTATAAGAGAACAAACAAGAGGTGGCTTCCAAAAAATACGAGCTAACATTAATACCTATCAACTTGCTTTTGTGATAATTAATTCCAAGGCCCGACACAAGCTCAAACGCCTTAAGCACCGCCTTAAACACCCAAAGGTGTTTCCAAGTTCCTTCCCCCACTATCAAAGTGTCGTCCGCAAATTGAAGTAATTCGACCCAACAATATCTTTCAATAGCAAAACTCCCAAATTCTCCAATTTCAACGGATTTCCTCACAAGACCCGTTAATCCTTCCACCACCAAAACAAAAAGGAAAGGAGATAAAGGGTCACCTTGTCTTAAACCTTTATGCACTCTGAATTCTTTGGTAGGACTTCTGTTGACAAGCATAGACATGTTACTATTAAAAACAAAAATCTCCAACCAACCCAACCATTTTCTATCGAATCCCATTCTTTTCATCATATACCGCAAGAAATTCCAACTCACTTTGTCATAAGCCTTCTCAAAATCCACTTTGAAAAGCACACAATCTCTTCCTTCTTTCCTAGAATAATCCACCACTTCATTAGCCACCAAAACTCCATCCAGCAATTGCCTTCCAAGCACGAAAGTATTTTGGCACGGAGAAATAATCTTCAAAAGGACTTTTTTTAATCTCTCCGCCAAAGGTTTCTCAACCGCTTTGTACATGCAACCCACCAAACAAATGGGCCTATATTCGTCCAAATTCGAAGGGTTATGATTCTTCGGAATTAAAGTCAAGAAAGAGGACGTTACTGCCTTAGAGATCACGCTTCCGGAGTAAAAGGAATTGAATAGTCAACAAAATCCTCTTTGATGAAAGCCCAACAATTCTTCAAAAAAAGAAACGAAAACCCATCCGGACCCAGATTTTTATCTCCCCCACAACTCCAAATTTCTTCCTTAATTTCACACTCAAGAAAGGCCTATCCTACTCACTCATCCTATTAAAATCAACACATTCAACAAGGGCCTATCCTCCTCCGTTTCGAAGAATTTGATCTGGAAGTGATTAAAAACCTCCTCTCTAACATCTTCCACCGACTCCAACATACTCCTCTCCGCTAAAATAGGACTTAAATGATTGATTCTTCACTTATCCTTCATCACGCTATGAAAATATCTACTATTGGAATCATCCTCTTTCATCCATCTCACTCTAGACTTTTGAACAAGCATGTTTTCTTTGATTATCAAATTTCTCCAAAACGAGTAGAAGCTTCCTTTATCTTAGCAACAATCTATCGCATAAAATATCCCCTTCACACTCCAAACTCCCATCCACCCTATTCAAATCACGCACGCCCTCCTCCACTTCCAAGTCTATCTTACTGAAAACCTCCTTATTCCACCACCTAAGCTTCTCCTTTAAAAGTATAAGTTTTTCCTTAACAATGAAATCAACCTTTCCTTCCACCTTCATATTATTCCACACTTTCTCCACAAAAGGAATGAAAGAATCAAAGGAAAACCACTCATTGTTGAATTTAAACGATTTCGAACCCTACTTAATATTACCCTTCGCTAACCACCCAGGGAAATAATTGGAAATGTCCCTATCATCAATAAATTGCCCAATAACTCCCCATCTATTTATAACATCATCCAATATAAGAAAACGATCAATCCTACTCATCGATTACCATCTCCACTATACCATGAGAATCTTTTGCCTTAATTTGCACAGAATATCAACCAAAGCACATTTATGAATAAACTCCGCGAACAATCCATTCCATTATAATTCACCAACATCGATCTCCCCTTCCTTCCCCTTCCATCCTTAACGGCATTAAAGTCCCCTCCCATAACCCAATCTCCATCCTTAAAAGATTCCTTCAACGCCAACAAATCATGCCACAATTTCTTCTTTTTATTCAAGTCACACGAAGAGTAAATGTTTACCACATAATACAAAAAACCCTTCCAAACAACTTTAATTCCCGAAAAACCTCCCCCTTTAAAACTACTTATAACTTCCACCTTGTCTGATCTCCACATAATTAACAACCCCCCGACCTTCCTGAAGAGTTGGAAAAGGAGTATCCAACATCCACAGAATTCCAAAAGCTCTTCGCAATACCATCTTTTAAACTTGTAATTTTAGATTCTTGAATCATAAAAATCTCTGTGTTGCCTTTCTTAATCATAGCGCTTATCCTTCTTCTTTTAAGCGCATTCCCACCCCCTCTAATATTCATAGATCCAATAATCATTTCGAGACATTATTCAATTCCTTCCTAACCCCCTTCCCCTCGTCGCCCCTTTCCTCGATAACACCTCAATACCCTCCCCCTTGTTCTTTTTCACCACATCCATAACTCCCAAAGCCATAATAGTCGAAAAGAGTTTGCCCCCATCTATAAATATGTTATCCAATTTGACATCTATAAATATGTTACCAAATTGGATAGAAGGTTAAAATTTGAAATACAATATATTCGCATTTATTTTTTATCTCTATTTAAGAATGAATTGTGTCATTCGTAGTTGTTTTAATATTTAAAATTTAAAATTTCATCGTGAATTAAAAAATATAGATGTTAACTTAATTCATGTTATTGTATGTGATGTTATTCACATAACACCATGTGATCTTAATTGACATGTTTAAATTCAAAACCATTCAAATAAAAACTGTAAATTAATTTTATAAAAAAAATTAAATATTGTTAAATGTATTTGAATGCCACTTTATAAAATTAGTTGGATTTGAATCCAAATTTGTATTGATTTTTCAAAATCAATCCAAACTAAATCAAATAACGTGTATATACTTTTATATTTATTTAGTTTTTATTGATTTGATATGCTGTGTTAATTTATTATTTGATAATATATATATTTTTAATATCATTTATTAATTCATTTGAATCTATTTATTTTAAATATTTTATTTGATTTAAATATAATTGACCATTTTTATTTTGTAACATTAATTCATATATAGTATATCAAATTTATAATTTATTAATATATTTTAAAATTTTAATAAAAGATACTAATAAATAATTTGTATTTTTAGACTCATTGTTAAAATTTGCCCTTTATTGTTTGTGATTTTTTTCTCCTTTCACATTTGAATAAAATATATGATATGAATTTTCATTTAATGTAATGATTGTTGAAGTTGTAGATAGAGGGTCTTGAGTTTTATTTTTTTTCTTTCAATCTATTTTATCAATTAATTAAAAAATTAATTTAAAGAGAAAATAAATATTTGTTAGTCTTATTTTTTTAAAAAAATTAAAAGTAAATAATGGAATTTTTTTTGATAAAGTCTTTTTTTTTAAATTAAGGAAACTTATTGATCGTACCTGATCAGAGTGGATCGTCAGTGACCTTCAACTATTGGACTTCAAGTGAGAGGGGGATGTACCTGCAAGGTACGCCGATGCCAAAGTATGAAAGAGAGCAAAGGCGTGCAAGTACAGAGAATAGGTGCAGTGAATGAATACCCGACCCTCTAGTGAAAGAGGGTATTTATAGCCCTCGACGCTGGGCTATAAATTAATTCTCCAAATGAATACCTGATTAATTTACTACCACTAACACAATAACTAGTCCACCTAGTAATTAGTCTCATTTAGTCTACCATTATTTCTATGAATATTTCTCCGACTAAACCGACTAATTTAATCAACTAATCACATAACAACTTATATATCACAATTTCAATGATTCACGACAAATAATCATAAATTAATTAATTAAATAATTAATTAATTACGGGCGTTACACTTTGCTTTTGGAATCGGAAGATGAACTTACTTCATTATCTTCCCATGCTATATATGCTTTCTTTGACTCTTTATCTTTATTTGTCTTGAAGTATTTATTCTTCTTTTCAAGTGTAGGGCATTCACTTTTGACATGTCCTTTTTCCCCACATTCAAAGCATTTAACCTTCCTTGATGGTGCTTCCCCTTTAATGCTCTCCTTTTTCCTTTCTTTTCGTAGAAACTTTTCAAACTTCTTGATAAAATCATCATCTTCTTCACTAGTGGACTCTTTTTGATTGCTATCATGATGTTTGACTCTCGTCTTTAAAGCAATGTCTTTTGAATCTTTTACTTGAATTTCATGTGTTTCAAGTCTTCCAAGTTCCGTTTCATATTCTTTAAGTTTTCCGAATAATGTTGTGGAAGTCATTCTTGATAGATTTTTCTTCTCGGATATTGCTGTCACTTTTAGTTGCCACTCCCTGGTTAAGGATCTAAGCACTTTAAGATTGAGATCCTTAATAGTAAGAGTCTTACCAAGTGCTTTCAAGTGATTAACTAAGTGCACGAATATTTTTTGTAAGTCTAGGATGAATTCTCTAGGTTGCATTCTGAATAACTCGTATTCTTGACTCAATGTATTTAATCGAGATCTATTGACTTCAACGGTTCCTTCATGAGTTTCTACTAGAGTATCCCATATAAAGGTGTTACTTCTACATAAGTACACTTATGACGGCTTAACATAGTTATAAATTGTCCCGAATCGGTCGATTGATCATTAATACTAACATTGACCTATAATTGTGATAACTTTACTTTTATGCACTTTATCTTTTAATGTTCTTTACTTTAATGTCATTTATAATTTTTTCACTTACATTCATGTCATGTATTACTTGTCATTATGTTTATGCTTCTTGTCTTTATTGCTTTATTTTTTCTTATTAAAAGACCAAAACATCTAAATATGACAAAACCCTAAAAAATTGTTAATAGTTTTGTATGGACTTTGGGATTCATATTAGTCTTTGGGATTCATATGACCATATTTTTCATTTTGACCAATGTCAAATGCTTGATCCATCTTGTCATTAGTTCATTTGCACACACAAAGACTTTCTCTTGGCCTACCTTACAATGAGACCTTTTATTTTCTTACCCTTTTCTTTATGCTTTAGGATAATCCTTTCATTTCCTCTCACTTATTTAATTTTCAAAACTTCTCTCTTTTTCAAAACCCTCTCGTTTTCAAACTTAAAACCTTTCATAATAAACCTTGACTTTGTCAAATAATCGTCAAATCATTTTCTTTAATAAATGCAAAAACAGTTAAGCATTTTTTATGCGTCCGCAAGCGCACGGATGTATCGAAGTAATATAAAAGATTGTCGAACCACAGAGACCAATGTCAACCTACTTTAATTTATCGCTGCTTTGTAAATCTAAGACTAATGAATAATTGATTAAGGGGAAACTAAAGGTAAAACTAAATTAAACTAGAAAATAATACTAAAACAAGGCCGGTATATGATTTTCGCGTTTCTGAAGGACTAATAGAAAACGGGTACTAATTACGACTATAACTTAGTTCCGTAGAATATATCAACTTAAATACTCCGCCTCACGCTCTCGCGGTATTAACTAAAGTCATACTTCCTAATCCCAAGATTTTGCTCTCGCTCGTCTAGTAACTAAGAAATATATTTTGAAAGTCAAAAATATCCTAAACGCATCTAAAGCGCTCTCGCTCTATTTAGATTTGTTGTCTAATTTCCACTATCTGGTTTCGATCTCCACGCTCTCGTTGTGCCGGCTCTAACCTTAATTGATTTCTCACCCTCGTGACAAAATCATGTTAAATAACTTCTCACTCTCATGACAAAGCTATTTAAATTAGACTTGGAAATTAAAACCAAAACAAAATTTTAATTATAAGTTTATACCTATTATTTTCTATTGAGTCCCGTCGGTAACGACGGTCCTCACACACCAGACTTAAAACTATTTAGCCGGACATGAAATTAACCACGAACATGCTATTAAAATTTTAAATGACAGACATAAACATAACAAAGCTTACAGAATTAAGAACTAAAATAATTAAATGCTTGAAACTAAAGGTAAACGAAAACTTACGGAAGAATAACGCGGTGCCAACAATTAAACGGAACTAATTGAAAAGAAAACTTCGGAATGGAAAAATAACGGCAAAATTAAATAGCTCCTTGAACCAAGTACATGAGTAGAATTCAGAATTGGAAAGTAACGGTATACCGGTTGTCCGATGTGGACCAACCGGTATTTTTACAGAGTAAAAATATATGCCTAATTCGTACTAAAAACTTCCTACCATAAAAATGTTCATTCAACTTGCTTTTATAGGTGAGCTTCATAACTGCCTTTGTTGAAAGAATTTTGGGAGAGTGGAGATCGTTTCCTGAAGAATAACTCTTGAGAGAATTTTGTGGAGAGAAAAAATTAAAACGAGAAACAGTGTTGTTGTTGAGTGCAGAAAATTTTGAAAACGCCTAAAATAACGCTTTTGGCGAGGGCCACAAGCCAAGGGACGGACGTCCTATTTTTACCACTAGGGGCGGGGGCCACATGGCCAAGAGGTGACCGCCCCACACCCCTTTTCTTTCTTTTTATTTTCTTTAACGTGAAGGTATGTTGGGGTGGGGGCCACCAATGCATAAGGTGGGCACTCCACCTAGTTTTTTTTCTTTTACTTTTTACTTTTCACTTTTTTTTTCTTTTTCTTTCCTTCCAACTTCTTTCCTCTCTTTTTCTCTCCTTCTTCTTTCTTCCTTCTTTCTTCTCATTTACTTATGCAGCTATTTTAATAATCGAATACGTGAAACACAAAAAAGAATCGACATAATAAAATATAAACAAATAAAAACTAATTAAAAATTCATGTGAATCAAGTCAAATATACGATATAATTTCGCATTTATCAATTTTCAAACAGTTTCAAAAACCATAAAAAAGACAAACATCATCAAACTTTCTTTTTGTACCTTTGTGCATTTTTCTTTTAAAACCTTTTCAGAAAGGAAGAACATTACTCCAATTCTTGCAGTGATGCAAACCCTAAGCCCCTAAGAGTCGAGGTTGAAGTTGTTAATATCAAGTCGAGGTTGAAATTGTTAAATCAACAAGCTTATAAGAGTCCAATGCTTGTTGATTTAATCCAATTAAAGCTCCACATATCAAGATGATGCAAATACACACTTCCTCATATATGTGTGTTATACCCCAAAATTTGCCCACATATTTTTCAAGAAAACTCCAATCTGAAAATTAAGGGGCTCATATAATCATGGATTTTTATTTCAACAAATATCCTGACATATGAAATACTTAGTTTTTAGAATTTTTTTTATACAGTAATTTGGCTTGCAGATGAATTTATTCTTACGCAAACACCAAATACTGTTTATTACTTCACACATGCTATTTATTTATTTACAGATAAATAGTACTGACACAATTGGTACAGAGTTAAATCTTTTTGCAGGCACAGAATCAGGAAACTCAGACTGTACTGGTAACAAGTAGATTATTATTATCTTTTGTTTCCCACTAATTTTTGTACTATATTCCATTATTTGCAAAAATCTTTTCAAATCTCTTTTTTCAAAAATCAAATCTCTCCTTTTTCCAACACTATCTCCACTTTCTTTCAAATCTTACTTCCACTCAAAATTTCCTTTTGTACGGAATCACATCATTCCCCAACGTCTCTTTCCTTCTTTCCATTCTATAAATACCTCTCATTTCCTTCCATAAAATCTCACATCAAATTCCAACTCATCTTTCAAATTCCTACCTCATAATCCATTTTCTCTTCTTCCCTAAATGGCAAAATGGATAGAGACACTGTCTCTTACAGTCATCACCATTGCTACGGTGATCATGACTTTCTTCTGCCTGCACAGTCCTGAGGAGTGTGGACCTGCAATGGTTATGCTCCCAATCATCTACATGTTATTGTTCATAGCATGGGTCATTAATCGTCATTCTTAAAATTTGCCGTATTTCTTATTTCTTAAATGTACCGTTTATTCGTCGTACTGTTCAATATAGTATGTGATATTTGTACTGTCAGTATTAAATGTTGTACTATTTGTCATAATATTGCTTAATTACTAAGATAATATTTTGTGTGTTTTCTGCCAGTCAAATATTCCTATTTCTGTGCATTAAATGATTTTCAGGGTTATTATCGGTAATTTTGCCCGCGTACCGTAAATATAAGTTATTTATTATGTCTTTGTTTTTCTAACAATTCATGTAAATAAACTTTCATTTTTCACATAAAAACATAAAACAAAAACAACAAAAAAGAAAATTAACTTTGACTGTTGATTTTTCACTCTAACTGCTGTTTCAAATACCTGGATAGTCAGTTGACAGCCAAACTGCTGGCAGTACAATTCTCAGTGTTTTGTACCATCAATCAAATCAATCTTTCACAATTCAAAATTCCAAGATCTTTTGTGCTAGAAGTCTTCTGAATATCACGCGATTAGCAGAGACTCAACACTGCACAAAAATCAGGTACGCTTAACTGTCTCCTACACAAACAGTCCCTAATCAGGGTTTTTTCTTGTTTTTACAGGAGCAACAAGTTTTTGAGAGCTCAAATGGATTTCATACACATCCATATATCTCAAAGTACCATCATACAAATTTTCAAACTTCAATTCACTCAGACGCACCGTCAGCAGCTCAAACAGTCAACAGACGACCCGTTTGACCAAAAAAGTCAACAGACAGTCAAAAATGAAATTTTTTGTCAAAGTCCATATTTTGTCAAAGGATTCATCATTTGATCATTGGATGATCATAATTCATCAAGGAAAGATCAAAAATCAACAAAACCCTAAGATTCAAAATTAGGGTTTTTGCCTGAAAAGTCAACTCAACTTTGACTGATCATAACTCTCTCATCCTTCATCCAAAAAATTCAAACCAAAGCTTGTTTTGAAGGAAATTCAATTATCTTTCAAATGCCATTGATCCCATGGTCATTGGATTCACCATTTGAAAAATATGATCAAAGACATTACAGGTCATTTTCAAAGTCAACAAAAAGACACTTTTTTCAAAAGGACACACAAGGAGCTTCAAAAATCATTTTGACATGATACCAAAGGCATTGGTTAGAGGACTCTTTGAGGTTTCCAAAAAGTGCAAGATCTCCTTCATATGACAAAAATTGAGGGATTTACACCTTGTTGAAGTTGGCTAAATTTTGGGAAAATGCATGAAACCAACATTGTTCAAAATTGTATTTTTTCCAAATGGGGCCAAGTTTTCAGCATTCAAACATCATTTCCATAATGATATGGGCCTCCCACGACCAAGACTAAGCCCATAACATTTTTCATCCATGTTTGTTTGATTTTTTCTTATTTTAAGATTAAATTAAAAAAAGAAATGCATGGATAAATGATAGCTTGCATTCCAAGCATGACTCATCAATGTGACTCATTCAACTCTGTCCCAAAGCAAGGTACAGCAGAGGAGAAGAGGAAAATCAAGCCATGGTGGCTTAAAGACAAAGCTACCAATGTTGAAAAAGTCAAGATTCCAAAAAACTCATCAATGCTCTTGGCTTAGTTTCTAAGCACTCTAATGCTTATAAATAAGCTATCTCAGTTCAGTAACAAGAGGGAGGCAAGACCAGAAGCATAGCATAGCATATAACACTTGTAATCACTTCAAAAAAATCAAAGAAAAACTCAAATTCGAATTTGTAATTTCAGTCCATTTCAATACAAACTAAGCATTCATATACCTTCCTTAAACATCACTGAAACTATCTCAATCAATTACAAGCCTTGAAGCTCACTGAATCGAGCTACACAGGTCAAAATTTGTTCAAACTAAAATCAATTCGTATCTGGTTATTCACACATGTTTAACAAGATGTAGACATACTATTGAGTTTGGTTTGAGGTGTAGATCATTTCTGGAAACTTAATTGAAGTTTGGACACGTATAAACGAAACTACCATTTTAGGGTTCATAGCTTCAAATTTAGGGCTTTCCAAATTAGGCAAAATTAGAAGTTCTGATTAGCACCATTAGATTCGCATGAACAAAACGAAACGAATGGAACCATCGCGCCAAAAATCTTTGCATGTTTACCCCTATTCGCTATTTTGCAGGTTTGAGGTTCACTTACTATAGCGCTTTTTTCATAAAAACGCTGTAAAAGGCCCTGGCGAGAGGTTGAAGATGATGAGGTGTCCCCACCTCATTGGTTCAGACGCGCGCGTTTTTTTTTAAATTGTCCTCTGATTCTGTGCTTTGCAGGTGTAGCTTTTACCACGTGCCTCACCATCTGGACCACCTGATCTCATTTAATGAATAATCCAACGTGCCAGATCAAACCATCCTTATAATGGACTCTCAATCCAACCACACAGGATCAGTATCCTTTTATTTCTATTTTATTTTCTATTTTATTTTAATTTCTTTGTTAAATAAATTAAAAATAGTTTTAAAAATCCAAAAAATACACAAAAAATATTTTTAGACTTCTAAAATAATATATTATTTTCTGAAATAAAAATATTTTTATTTTCTTCAAAATTTCAATATTTTGCATAATTAATTAGTATATATTTATATATTTGCTTTTTAATTATTCTAACCAATCAAAAAATCATTAAAAAAATTGTTCTTTGTGATAAATATTGTTTATATATTATAAACTAATTTTGTACATATTTTGAATAATTTTCTTTTTTTAAGTTTTAATTATTTGTATAATTATTTACATAATTATGTTTTAATTAACTTAAATCAATTCCAAAAATTCCAAAAAAAATAGTTTTGTTTTAAAATTAATTGACAAATATTTTGTACATATTTTTTAACTTATTTTTAGGTTTAAATCTGTTTTCATCTTTTTTCTTCATTTTAATCTAATTAATCTTGCATTAATTATAATTAAAACCAATCATAAAAATCCAAAAACATGCCTTTTATTTTTCTTGCAATTTAAATTCCTAGATAAATGTATAGGATGTCAAATTCATGTAAATAGGCTAGTTTACATTTCCTGCATAATCGATGTAATAGCGTAGATTTACTTTCCGCACTTTACATTTCCGCATTTTACTTTCCAGCAAATATAAACTGCGTGTATGTCAAAGATAAAATTGAACCGTTAGATCACTAACTTCAAAGATAAATATCTGAATCCAATCACAATCACACTTGCACCTCTTCAGGTAATCCTTTCTCATTCCTTTCAAAATCAAAGTCAAAATTCCACTGTTTTGAGTACAAAATCGAACCTTGCTTTTATATCCGGTGAAAGGATAGATTTTTAAAGGAAATAGGATAAAGACCTTACAACTCAGGGTAGACCTCCTAGTTTGCTTGCTCAAATCAAAACAAACAAAATTCTCATACACTGTTGTTTTTTCAAAACTTTCAAAAAAGACAATACTTTGTATACATCCAAACACGGGTTATTACAAAGTTAACGTTCTTTTCAAAACATCTTTCGAAAGATAAACAAGCATTTTGTATACATCCACACACGGATCATTACAAAATTCAATTACAAAGGTATTTGAAACCACATATGAGCAATTTCAGAGCAATTGAAAAGTCATCGAAAAACAAGTGAGCTAAGCAAACTTAAGAGCCCATGGATAACCATGGATACAAAGGGTGCTAACACCTTCCCTTTGTATAACCTACCCCCTTACCCAGAATTTCTTAAAGGTCTTTTTTCTGTTTCTTTTATAAACCTTTCCTTAATTGGATAAAATAAAAGGTCGGTGGCGACTCTGTGAATTTTCAAAAATGCGAAAGCATTAAGCGACAAAAAAGAGTCAGTTCACGTATCTCTACAGATCAGAGGTATGGCCCGGTATTAAAAAAAAATCGGAGGTCCACAATTAGTGTTGATATTTTCCAATACCTTCACATACATTATGGATTTGGAGTCTACCTTAGCTTCCACAAAACTTTGCGGGAAAGAAATCGGTGGGGTATAGGGAAGAGAAATAACAATAGGTGTTTCCCTCTCTACCTCTTCTACAACCTCCCTTTCAGATGGTGTTGGTGGATTTTTCTCAATCTCCACTCTTTTCTCACTATAAATCTCTTCAACCACATTATCACTCTCCTCAATCTCATAATCACTCTCCTCAATCTCATTATCACTCTCCTCAGGAATTTCAATTTGTTCTTCACTAATGGTTATGTCAATATACTCCTCAAGTAAGTCTCCTAGTGGCTTTTGTTCAAGTTGGGGGATTTGAGTCTCTAATGCCATGTTGTGAGTCGCGAGGGACTCAACCATAGTGGTCAGTTTCCTAAGGGTTTCATTGTTTTGAAGACTTTGTTTGATAAATTCTTGGTTTTGGACGGTTTGTGTCTCTACAAAGTGCTCCATCATGGCTTCTAATCTAGAGTGAGTTAGCGTCTCGTCGGGATCCTCCATTGATGTTTCGAAGTTAAAATTATGGGATTCTTGAGGTTCTTCAAAGGGAGTTAGCGTTGCATTTTTCGTTTCCTCAAAGTGCTTCGTCATCATAGATTCTAGCCTAGAGAGAGTTTGTGCTTCAATGAATTCCTCCATTAAGATTTCAAGGTTGGATTTATGATAATCTTACACTCCTCAAAATGTTGGGCGTGGTGATCGTAGAGGAAATTTGGTTGATGATAAGTTGGCGTTGCATTGAAATCCTCTATTAATGCTTCGGGGTTAGAATTGTAGGAATCTTGTGGTTCCTCTAAATATTGGTTGTGGTGATCGTAGAGGAAATTCGGTTGAGGATAGGTCTGGTTGGAATTATAAAATTCTTGTGGTTCCTCAAAATGTTGGGATTGGTGATTGTAGAGGGAATTCGGTTGAGGATAAGCTAGTGTCGAATTGTAATCCCCAATTAATGTTTCGAGGTTTGGATTGTAGGTTTCTTGTGGTTCCTCGAAATGTTGAGATTGGGAGTTGCAGAGGTAATTTGGGTGAGAATGAATTGGTGGCGCAGCATTGAAATTCTCCAATAGTATTTCGAGATCGGATTTATAGGACCCAGGTGATTCCTCGAAATACTGGGAGTGGGGGTTATAGAAAAAGTTTGGGTGATACATAGTAGTAAATGAAAAGAAAGAAAAAAAATGCCTTAGTCTCTACGGTGTAACAGCGAGTTACGATATCGACTTGAATAGTCCCCGGCAACGGCGCCAAAAACTTGATCGCGACTTTGCGTGTCTATTAGTCGGGATAACTGCAAATGCACAGTCGTGTCGTGTAGTTTTAAAAGATATCGAATCCACAGGGACTATAAATCGACCTACCGTTATCTAAAGTTACTATGTAAAGCTAAGGCTAATGATATTTGGGTTATTTATAAATGAGGAAACTAAAATCCTAAATCTAAATAAAATATAATAATAAACGGATATCAGTATGTATTTCACCTAACTTAGGTGATCCGAAGTTTCATTGGTCAGATTCTAATTAAATCAAAGATCTTTACTAACTATGTTATTTAAAAGTCCTCCTCTCAAACTCTCGCTCTATTGATTCAGACTACGATCCTAACTCATAATGTACGCTCTCTCCATCCCACCAGATTTAGAAACGCTTTTTGAAAACATCATAATTAATAAAATGCTCGCTTCATGAAGACGTTACCTACTTAAATCTCCTAGTCTCAAACTCTCGCTCTGTTGACTCGGATCATGCTAGTATTTCCTAACGTACGCTCTCGCCATCCCGCGTCGGGTTTAAAAACACTTTTTGAAAGTAAATAAATTCTAATCAGTTTTAATACGCTTTCGGCATCCTTAAAACTAATGTACTATGTCTACTATCCAGTTAAGAATCTCAAACTCTCGCTCTGTTGACCTTAACCTTTATTAGTTCTAAAACCTCAAACTCTCGCTCTGTTGGTTTTATAACTTTATCAAACTAAATTAGACACAAAACCAGAAACGAGTGATTTTTAATAAAACATATTTAAGCCAATTTATTTCAGATCCCTACGGTTAGATTACTTTACATACAGATATCTAAATAAATTAGCCAGACATATTAATATGGTTAAACATGCATAAATAGATTCGGTTCATAATAAAAGGCATATTAAATGGCATACAATATATCATGCAAATAAATATAAATAAAGGCGGTAAATAATAAACCTGAATAATATAAATCTGAAATAAAACTTGAATCTTGGAGTACTTGAACTTCCACCACAGGTTGGTTGGATTGTTCTTCAGAAATTATTCGGCTTAAATTAAACAAGGAAATAAAAACTAAACCTAACGTAAGGTTAGATCCGTTAAAGGTTCACAATAATTTCCGGTGTAGAAATTGTTGTGAGAAAATATGAACAAAAGTAGAAACAAAAGCTGGAATTAAAAATGCTGGAATGAAAGGAAAATAATACTGAAATAAAAACAGTGGTTGGGACTAAGCATGGTCCAACCCCTTTTACGTGAATATCTGGTTCTTTATATAGTGCTCTTTGTGGTAACTGCTCGTTCTAGCTGGTCCCTTTTTTTTCCGTAATTATAAGTACACTACTTGGCTGCGCAGAGGAGACTGAGAACGTGTGGTGCGTAGTTGAGAAAAATGGGGAGACGTGACCCCCTAAAAAGTAGGAGACGGGCGTCTCCTTTTATCCCACTTCACACAAATAGAAAATGTGACGTTGGTCACATTTTGTTTATATATATATATATATATATATATATATATATATATATATATATATATATATATATATATATATATATATATATATATATATATATATATATATATATATATATATATATATATATATATATATATATATATATATATATATATATATATATATATATTATTTTCTTCATTTCTTCTTCTTTGACAAATAGTCCTCAAAACGAACATAAAACCTGAAACAATGAAAATACCATCATAATACCATTATAAAATATAATTATAATAAAATAATGAAACAATTTATGTTATAATCGAGCCTAATATACGTTATAATTACGTGTTATCAGCCATAAACACATATCATCATCAATACGAAGATGATATGTGTTTAGGGCTCTCGTTTCTTCTTTAGAGATCTAAAACATTTTCTTTCACTTTTTCTTCAGAAACTTGATACGTCAAACATCACTACTCATGTTGTTGTTGTTTAGACTCGAAATATTAAAGGTTTAATCTTATTGTTGTTGTTTAAACAGGTTTATGTTATAGGTTTATTGATGAATGTTGTTGTTGTTGAGACCTTAAACTCTAAAGGTTTAATTTTGTTGTTGTTTAAACACATTTATGTTATAAGTTTATTGATGATGTTGGTGTTGTTTTATTGAGATATTATTTTTTTAAGTTGTTGATGTTATTGTTGTTGTTGTTGTTTAGCTGTTCTAATATCCAAAGTTATGAAAATCTATATGTTGCAGTTTAATTGTTGTTATTGAGTTTGAGATTGATATTTATATTGAGATTATATTTTTTGTGATTCTTTGTGCAACTCTTATCTTGTTTCGCCGAGTTGAGTTTATTATACCTAATGTTGATTGTTTGTTTCAGTAACCCATCTTTGAACATATAACCTATTAAATTGATTTTGTAAATAATCATAGAAAAATTATGTTGTATTTGAAACATATCTTACACTGATTAATGTTTTTCTAGTATTCTGCAACTCATCATTCATCTCATATTCTTTTACGGTTAAAATCTCTCCAACACTTCTAGTTTTCGTTCAACTTTCTTCCATATTTTTCGTTCAATTTTATGCTTTCAAGAATGAATTAGTTGAAAGTGTTGGATAAAGAACTTGAAATATTGAAGATATTTTAACCATTAAAGAACATGAGATGAATGATGAGTTGTTGAATGCTTGAAAAACAATAATCAGTGTAAGTTGTTCTTCAAATATAAGACAATTGTTCATATTATTATTTTCCTAACCAATTTTGAGAAGTTATATGTTCAATTGGAGTTTAGTGAAATAAGTCATCCACTTTAGATTTATTAAACTCAATCGTGTTGTTGGAATATGCCTTAAAACATTTGTTGACGAAGAGTAAGAAAACATATTTCGAGATTGTCAAGAATTCAGAAAACCAAAAAGTAATCTGGTTCGAGCGATTTACGGTATCGGCACTAGTGCAGAAAGTACTTTTTACATCGGGCAAAAAGTACTTTTTACATCGGGGCTGGGCCCGATGTAAAGACAGGCGACGTAATAAGTTAGAGACATTTTACACTGGGCCAAGGCCCGATGTGAAAAAATATATAAGCCATATTTTACATCGGTTGTCCTGTCCGCCCGATGTAATAGATAGTTTTTACAACGGTTTTCCACTTTGCCCGATGTAATAGATAAATTTTTACATCGGTTATCCATTTTGCCCGATGTAATAGATAAATTTTTACATCGGTTATCCATTTTGCTCGATGTAATATGTTTTTTGCTTTTGAGCATATAATAGTTGTTTTTCCTATTTTAACCTGTAATTTTTTTGTACCTAATTTTCCATATAAATTTTAAATACCACACAGACCAAAGTTAGGTCGCTATTTTGCACATTTTTCCCAAAGCACACAGACCACGTGTAGTTCACTATTTTCATATTTTTTTTAACCAGTGAAGGATATAATTTCATTGCACCAAATAGCTAAGAGATATATATATATATATATATATATATATATATATATATATATATATATATATATATATATATATATATATCTTCAAAATTTACAAAAGTATTAATCTAGGATACACAAGTGTACAAAATTATAAGAAAATTTACACACGGTGGACTACTACAAAATAATAAAATAACAAATATCCATCCATTTAAGTCCTTTAGCGCACTTGAAATACCAACATGCATCCACCAGAAGATGAGTTGTAGTTTCTGAAGACAACACCAAAATTACATTTGCTGAGAATAAACAATAACACTAATTAACATCAGCAGACAACACCAAAATTACATTTGCTGAGAATAAACAATAACACTAATTAACATCAACAGACAACACCAAAGCCAAGAAACTAGCTCGAATTAGAAATATAGACAATTCCATATAACTTACCAGATAAAGCTTAATCGTTATATAATCTAAAGAAACATTTTGCCCAACAGAGTCGCAAATCATACAAATCATCTTGTGTTAATTTTGTAGGATCTTCAAATACCTACAATACGTAAATAACAATATAGAGTTATTCTTTGAAAATTCATATAAGTTGTAAAACGCAAAGTAAATAACAAATTAAAGGTATTTTATTACCTGCATCTAAGATTCGGTTATATTGGCAGAGACAATATCCAACATATTTTTTATCCCATAATACCCGCAATCATTAGGATTATGTTGTTTCCTTGTCTACAAATGAACGACATAATCTAAATGAATATTTTTATGCAAAACTCAGCATACCACAGGGGAACAAACATTCTTCAAATATGAAAAACAAAATTAGTTTTTCTTCTATTTCAATTAAGTTAGAATAATCAGTCAAAGAACTTAATGTGATTGAACTCATTCTAGAATAATTTTTTATATATCCTATAGAATAAGATTCACTATATAACTTTTTTTATGATAATTTTGCATGTGGTCTAAATGTTGCATTCTATATCATATTAAGCTAAACTTAATGATCTAAATGTTATTCAGCCAAGAAATACTAAAAGAAATTTAAATAACAAGGCCCTGTTTAAATTTAGACTTTACACTATTTGTTCCACTCAAACTTTACACTATTTGTTCCACTCAAACTTAAATAAACATACAATAAATAGTTAACAAACAAACTTAGACTTTACACTATTTGATCATACGAGATTTAGATCTTACAAAACTTAACTAGATGTAACCTATTTTCACCCTAACGGATTATCAACCTATCTTACTTGTAGTACTCATTAAAAATATCACTAATACAAATAACTAATCAAAGAGAGGGACAAGAAATCAGAATATTACTAATACTTGGTGCATACTTTTTCAACTCTTCTAACTAATGCTTTACGTGTCTCATTTATTAAGGAATAATTTTTTTAAGTTATGAATTTCTTTCTCATGTATAATTAATGGACAATGTTACTTTATATTATATTTATCTATGCTAGTTTTCACTACACTAATCAGTAAGTCAATAACAAACTAAGTTACCACCTAACCCAACTCTATTTTTTTCTCTTAATTCAATTAACAAACTAAACCAACAACTATATACTAACACTAGTCAGAGACCCGTGCTGTCGTCCGGGTGCATTATTTGTAGTGTAGTATTTTATGAACGATACGAAAAATATGAAATATAGAAGTTTGATCAAATTGCATATATAAAAAGGAAATTAACGATCTAAAAAAAATTTTACTAACAACATATTAGTAGTATGAAAATTAGGTTCTAAGTTAAAAATAATTATTCACAAAAAAGATTTAAGATAGATCACACAATATCAAAATAGGGTCAAATATTAAATTAAATAATTGACAGCCCAACAACAATTAATTAAAAGAAATGGATATGGGTCACTATAGGTTAAAGAGTAAATAAAATTGAGAAAAATCATTAAAAATATAGTTACATGTGAACATTCCAGAAAGACATGAGATAATGATTAATTAAAATAATATTTAAAAATAAAAATTTTGTCTCTTAAATTAAGATAATGATTAACTAAATTAAAATAAATATTGTGTTGATAGTGACCCGTGAAATAAATAAAGTATTAATTTTATTAAAATTTATTTTGATAAACATATGAAAAATGAATGCACATTATGTATATGAATACAATATTGATGTTGTGTCAACTAAATATTTTTATTTTAAATATAAATACAAAATTTAAAATGATTTAATTAATTGTAAAATGAACAATACTCATATAGATTTAATTATATTAAATAATCATTAAAAAATAAAAACATTGAGATGGGATAAAAATAATATTTAAAAATAAAGATTTTGCCTTTTAAATTAAGAAAATAATTAATTAAGTTAAAATAAATATATTAATTAAATTAAAATAAATATTGTGTTGATATACATCTCTGATGCAAATTGCAATAATTGATGACCTTTATGCATTGATTGAATTAGCACAAGAATGCACCTGAATTTTCTCACTAATATGGCAACAGTAAGAATGTAAATTAAAAATATAAAGGACATACAATGCAATTTGAGAAAGGAAGATCAGTCCAAAGAGTAAAGGTTTTCATTCAAGAAAGCAAGCATCAAACTCCAACTAAACAATAATATAATTAGTTGTTTCATGTGAATTCAATTTTATTATTAGTAAAGTTGCTAGAATGAAACATGTGTATTGTTTTGGCAGTTACAGAACATCAAGTGTATTGATGCATCATTTTAAAGTTGCACTTAAATACTGACAAGTGATGCAGTCAGAGGATTTTTCTACACAGGACGTGACAGCAACTAAAGGAAATGAGTTTGAGGATTACTTTTTGAAGCGTGAGCTGCTAATGGGAATATATGAGAAGGGATTTGAAAGAACACCCCCTATCCAAGAAGAAAGCATTCCAATTGCCCTGACTGATATTGACATTCTTGCTAGGGCTAAAATGGGACAGGCAAAACTGCTGCATTTTGCGTTCCTGCATTGGAAAAAATTGATCAAGATAATAATGTTATTCAAGGTAGACTTCCTCTTCTTTGTTTAATTTATCAACATGATTTACCACACAACATCACCAACCCCGTTAACCTGTCATGGAAAGTAGCAATCAAGTATAGATACAAAATCGTTAGACTACTTACTACTTAACATTGAATTCATTTTTATAAGTAAGAATTAACATGTTAATGTAAGTAGCAATCAAGTGTAGATACTAAATTGTTAAACTTAGATAATGTAGAAAAATCAATTTGCAAAAAACAAAGATGTAAAAATGGACATAGAACTAATGCTCCAGCCTAATCTATTGAACACCCTGATTGGAACATCATCCACATAAAAACTGCAAGCAAATCAAGCATAGATTGATCAATATTGGAACATCGCCCTGGTCTTGAACACCCAGTTTATTGTTTTTTCTTATATTAGTAAAGCAATTAACAATAAGGTAAAAAAGGCTAATCATAGATAGACCTCCATCTCCATCCTAAGTTCTTTGGCAGATGAAGCTGAGACAACTATATTTCGAGCACCAGGCTTAATGAAGCCTTCTTCAACATCATTGTCAAATAGTGCAAGCAAAAAGTTATAGTAACCATCAACATTCAATAGGCCAACCTGTGCAGGATACTATATCGGTTAATAATATGATTATAATAGTATACACCAACGATTTTATCTAACAAGTAACAACATAATGTTACTCGTTTTTTTATGAATTCCAAGTTATGCCCAAGTTTTAGAATAACCCTGTAAATCCATAGTGACATCAATCAATAAGAATACAAATCTTACAAAGTGATATTAATCAATTACAACATAAAGCTTACACATTTGAATGAAGATAAAACACGTTTCTTCATTTATCCATACCCTAGAACATTGTAGCCACCATTATACATTTTCGGAAATATAAACCCCATCAGTCCAACACTTCCTCCACCATACACCAAGCATGAAAATTGTGCGGATCTAAGGCTTAAGAAGGCGCAAATCTAATGTTTCTTGTGTATATCTGCAATCAGATTTATCGAAATCAAAACAAAAACAAAACAAAAAACCAGTAAGCAAAATTGAAGAGAGACTCAGCAACATACATGTGGGTGATTTGCAAAGAACTGAGATTGAAGAGAACGAAGCTTTTCGGCTTTGGTGGCTAAAACGGATTCATCTTCTGTGCTTCAACGGTTTGCGACGACGGAGAGGCGTGTTCTAGGTTTTTTTAGTCACTTTTAGGGTTTGAGGAGAGAGAAGAGAGAAGAGGGAGTGTTAATAAATCGTGAAATGAAATTGATGTTTCTGGACAAAAGCATTCTTACGTTGGAAGAAAAAATAATAAATTAATTTGGTCCAATCAAATTATAACAAATGTCTATGAAATAGCTAGTTTGTAAGGGTTAATTTGTTAAACCTTGTTGTCCATTTTGTAGTGTAAAACTTTTTGAAGGAAAGGGTTTTTTTGGGTAGTTTGGGCAATTGATTAGTAAAGGCTTGATAGTAGAATAGTAGATAGTAGATAGTAGATAGTAGATTGCAAGAACAATGTTGCCTATGAACAATCCTCAACACACAATAACATAACCATTATTACAAAATGCTAATTGATCCGAACCACAAACATGAAGACAAACATTAGAAAATTTAAGGTTAAAGAAAATCAGAACCACAAACATGAACACCATGAGCAAGATACAACACAAGTTAATTCCTTCCCATCTAATAGAATACCTTCTCAAACATAAACTAACACCTTTTTAATTGCGACACTTAGATGTTAACTAGTTTGGCTTAAACAATCAAGAAGAAATGTATCACTTTGATATAATAATAAACTATGGATTCAATTTATATATACAGTAAGTTGATGTAAAGAGTTTTTATAATATCCATCGATTATAACCTAAAGCAATATAAATATTTGACCTATAAAATTCAATTTGTAAATAGTGAAGAAGAAACAAAACACACACGAAAAGAGAGATAGAGCTATCAAACTGAATTTCAACCACACTAAACTTTGGTCATGCTTCCCAATGAAGCAGATGAAGCAACAAATCTGTTACATATAACAATGAAATAAAAAAATGTACGGCTTTTAACAAACAGTAACTTGGCATAAATTCACCAAACCAAATTCAGAAAGTAGAAGAGAAAAACCTGTAGACGAGATAGGTAGATGTCGTCGTCGGCCGTTATAGGTGGACGCGGTTCGCAGCGGCCAGAGGAGAAGAACAACGGAAGGCGTGATGGTTGTCGGCGCGCAGAGGAGAAAAATGGAGGAAGGCGTGATGGTTGTCGGTGAGCGGAGGAGAAGAACGGGGGAGAAGTTTGGGGGGCGGCGCTCGAAGATGCAGAAGAAATTAAAAGATGTGTTGCAGTGCAGTAAAGAAGGATTAGGGCTTTGGGAAGAATTTATTTGACATTTCCCATCGGTTTAATAATGGACTGATGTAAAGGCCCAATGTGCCATATCTCCCATCGGTTAATATCAAGGTTCGATGTAAAGGCCACACCGTGTTATACATTTTTCCCATCGGTTAATATATAAAACCGATGTAAAATCCCTTATAAAAAAATTTTGTTTTATTTACAATTCTGCCACCGCGTATTTTTTTTTCATTTTATTTATTTCTCCCATCGGTTAATATATATATATATAACCGATGTAAAATCCCTTATAAAAAAATTCGTTTTATTTACAATTGTTCCACCGCCTATTTTTTCATATATTTTTTATATCATTGAAAATAAATACCTGATGTAAATTTATTCTACACATATTTTTCACATCATATATTTTAATACCTGATGTAAAATCATTTAAGCAAATGTCATATTTTTAATAGTGCGGTTTCGGTCGGTTCGGTTCATTGATCCATTCATTAATGTTAGAATATTTTATATTAATTTGGAGATCATATAAGTTAATATAAAAAGATATTATAAGATATTTATAATATTCTAAAAGATATTATAAGATATATTTATAATAGTCTAAAAGATATTATAAGATATTATAAGATATATATATATATATATATATATATATATATATATATATATATATATATATATAATATTTGAGAGATATTATAAGATTATGATAATATATTTTATTCTAACAATTAAGGAGATATTTTTGGAATTTAGTATGGATTTGTTGGATTTTGCCTATTAAAAATATGTATCTCTTCTATTATTATAGTGTGACAATCTTAGAGGTTACAGCAACAAGGGAGAATAAGGGTTTAGGGAATTCCAAGGAAAAACTTAGAAAGGCAAAGTTTTTTGGAAAACCTTTGGAGTTATCTAAGGGAATTGGGAAATACTTCTAAACACCTTGGATTTGAGTGATTCTTATATTGAGAGTTTGAGAGGTTGGGAAACATTTGGGTAGAAAATAGGGTTTGTTCTTTGGGAACTGTGAACACTATTTTCTTGTAACTCATTTGTAATCTCTTGTAACAACTTTCTGAGTATAATGAATTGGAGAGCTTCTCTCCCCCCAGAGTAGATCGTTTGATCGAACTGGGTAAACAAACCTTCATCTTTTTCTCGCCTTATTCTGTTATATTATCTGTGTACGAATTATTATTGCTGTAGACCATTTATGTTGGTTGTTACGTTTTTTTTTGCCTCACAGATTGATATTGAATTTTGTCGTAATTAACAATAAGATTCATAACATGTGTCTTACCCGTCGGTTAAATGTTAAAACTGAGATGAAAGGTTTTATATTCGTCGGTGAAAGGTTTTATATTTGTTGGTGCAATGTCAAAACAGATGGAAAATGTGTTTTCATTATTTAAAAATTCCAAAAAGGATCTCCATGGAGATCGAAGCCATAACCTTTACACATTACCCGTCGGTTGAGTTAAAATTGAGAGGTAAAGTGACGCACTTTATATGACGCCCTTCGTTATCTCGCCTATAAAAAGGAGGTAAAACCTCTATTTCAACCTAGATAAAAGGCATTTTCATTGTAGTGTACATAGTTGATCTAAGAGGTCAAAAGGAGGAGAGGACTTTGTAGTTGCATCCATAGCGGAAGAATTTTCATACTTCAATTATACTAGTAATCTTTCGAAATAGGAAATTGTATGCATGATATTCTAATTTACTTTTTTGAGTCAACAATTGAATAATTTTAAGACTATCTAATTCTATGATGGTTCTTAAATGACAACGTTGGAGTAGAAGAGCGATACTATAATAAATGATTTAAAAAACCTTCGATAAATAGCACATCACTTTGATCTTCAATACAGGAGAAACCTATAAGCTAGTTACTTTTCTCATCCCAAATAAGCAACAAAACTAATCCTCTAAGACTTTGTTTACGAGTTTGCCCAACAGAGTCGCAAATCATACAAATCATCTTGTGTTAATTTTGTAGGATCTTCAAATACCTACAATACGTAAATAACAATATAGAGTTATTCTTTGAAAATTCATATTAAGTTGTAAAACGCAAAGTAAATAACAAATTAAAGGTATTTTATTACTTGCATCTAAGATTCGGTTATATTGGCAGAGACAATATCCAACATATTTTTTATCCCATAATACCCGCAATCATTAGGATTATGTTGTTTCCTTGTCTACAAATGAACGACATAATCTAAATGAATATTTTTATGCAAAACTCAGCATACCACAGGGGAACAAACATTCTTCAAATATGAAAAACAAAATTAGTTTTTCTTCTATTTCAATTAAGTTAGAATAATCAGTCAAAGAACTTAATGTGATTGAACTCATTCTAGAATAATTTTTTATATATCCTATAGAATAAGATTCACTATATAACTTTTTTTATGATAATTTTGCATGTGGTCTAAATGTTGCATTCTATATCATATTAAGCTAAACTTAATGATCTAAATGTTATTCAGCCAAGAAATACTAAAAGAAATTTAAATAACAAGGCCCTGTTTAAATTTAGACTTTACACTATTTGTTCCACTCAAACTTTACACTATTTGTTCCACTCAAACTTAAATAAACATACAATAAATAGTTAACAAAACAAACTTAGACTTTACACTATTTGATCATACGAGATTTAGATCTTACAAAACTTAACTAGATGTAACCTATTTTCACCCTAACGGATTATCAACCTATCTTACTTGTAGTACTCATTAAAAATATCACTAATACAAATAACTAATCAAAGAGAGGGACAAGAAATCAGAATATTACTAATACTTGGTGCATACTTTTTCAACTCTTCTAACTAATGCTTTACGTGTCTCATTTATTAAGGAATAATTTTTTTAAGTTATGAATTTCTTTCTCATGTATAATTAATGGACAATGTTACTTTATATTATATTTATCTATGCTAGTTTTCACTACACTAATCAGTAAGTCAATAACAAACTAAGTTACCACCTAACCCAACTCTATTTTTTTCTCTTAATTCAATTAACAAACTAAACCAACAACTATATACTAACACTAGTCAGAGACCCGTGCTGTCGTCTGGGTGCATTATTTGTAGTGTAGTATTTTATGAACGATACGAAAAATATGAAATATAGAAGTTTGATCAAATTGCATATATAAAAAGGAAATTAACGATCTAAAAAAAATTTTACTAACAACATATTAGTAGTATGAAAATTAGGTTCTAAGTTAAAAATAATTATTCACAAAAAAGATTTAAGATAGATCACACAATATCAAAATAGGGTCAAATATTAAATTAAATAATTGACAGCCCAACAACAATTAATTAAAAGAAATGGATATGGGTCACTATAGGTTAAAGAGTAAATAAAATTGAGAAAAATCATTAAAAATATAGTTACATGTGAACATTCCAGAAAGACATGAGATAATGATTAATTAAAATAATATTTAAAAATAAAAATTTTGTCTCTTAAATTAAGATAATGATTAACTAAATTAAAATAAATATTGTGTTGATAGTGACCCGTGAAATAAATAAAGTATTAATTTTATTAAAATTTATTTTGATAAACATATGAAAAATGAATGCACATTATGTATATGAATACAATATTGATGTTGTGTCAACTAAATATTTTTATTTTAAATATAAATACAAAATTTAAAATGATTTAATTAATTGTAAAATGAACAATACTCATATAGATTTAATTATATTAAATAATCACTAAAAAATAAAAACATTGAGATGGGATAAAAATAATATTTAAAAATAAAGATTTTGCCTTTTAAATTAAGAAAATAATTAATTAAGTTAAAATAAATATATTAATTAAATTAAAATAAATATTGTGTTGATATACATCTCTGATGCAAATTGCAATAATTGATGACCTTTATGCATTGATTGAATTAGCACAAGAATGCACCTGAATTTTCTCACTAATATGGCAACAGTAAGAATGTAAATTAAAAATATAAAGGACATACAATGCAATTTGAGAAAGGAAGATCAGTCCAAAGAGTAAAGGTTTTCATTCAAGAAAGCAAGCATCAAACTCCAACTAAACAATAATATAATTAGTTGTTTCATGTGAATTCAATTTTATTATTAGTAAAGTTGCTAGAATGAAACATGTGTATTGTTTTGGCAGTTACAGAACATCAAGTGTATTGATGCATCATTTTAAAGTTGCACTTAAATACTGACAAGTGATGCAGTCAGAGGATTTTTCTACACAGGACGTGACAGCAACTAAAGGAAATGAGTTTGAGGATTACTTTTTGAAGCGTGAGCTGCTAATGGGAATATATGAGAAGGGATTTGAAAGAACACCCCCTATCCAAGAAGAAAGCATTCCAATTGCCCTGACTGATATTGACATTCTTGCTAGGGCTAAAATGGGACAGGCAAAACTGCTGCATTTTGCGTTCCTGCATTGGAAAAAATTGATCAAGATAATAATGTTATTCAAGGTAGACTTCCTCTTCTTTGTTTAATTTATCAACATGATTTACCACACAACATCACCAACCCCGTTAACCTGTCATGGAAAGTAGCAATCAAGTATAGATACAAAATCGTTAGACTACTTACTACTTAACATTGAATTCATTTTTATAAGTAAGAATTAACATGTTAATGTAAGTAGCAATCAAGTGTAGATACTAAATTGTTAAACTTAGATAATGTAGAAAAATCAATTTGCAAAAAACAAAGATGTAAAAATGGACATAGAACTAATGCTCCAGCCTAATCTATTGAACACCCTGATTGGAACATCATCCACATAAAAACTGCAAGCAAATCAAGCATAGATTGATCAATATTGGAACATCGCCCTGGTCTTGAACACCCAGTTTATTGTTTTTTCTTATATTAGTAAAGCAATTAACAATAAGGTAAAAAAGGCTAATCATAGATAGACCTCCATCTCCATCCTAAGTTCTTTGGCAGATGAAGCTGAGACAACTATATTTCGAGCACCAGGCTTAATGAAGCCTTCTTCAACATCATTGTCAAATAGTGCAAGCAAAAAGTTATAGTAACCATCAACATTCAATAGGCCAACCTGTGCAGGATAATATATCGGTTAATAATATGATTATAATAGTATACACCAACAATTTTATCTAACAAGTAACAACATAATGTTACTCGTTTTTTTATGAATTCCAAGTTATGCCCAAGTTTTAGAATAACCCTGTAAATCCATAGTGACATCAATCAATAAGAATACAAATCTTACAAAGTGATATTAATCAATAACAACATAAAGCTTACACATTTGAATGAAGATAAAACACGTTTCTTCATTTATCCATACCCTAGAACATTGTAGCCACCATTATACATTTTCGGAAATATAAACCCCATCAGTCCAACACTTCCTCCACCATACACCAAGCATGAAAATTGTGCGGATCTAAGGCTTAAGAAGGCGCAAATCTAATGTTTCTTGTGTATATCTGCAATCAGATTTATCGAAATCAAAACAAAAACAAAACAAAAAACCAGTAAGCAAAATTGAAGAGAGACTCAGCAACATACATGTGGGTGATTTGCAAAGAACTGAGATTGAAGAGAACGAAGCTTTTCGGCTTTGGTGGCTAAAACGGATTCATCTTCTGTGCTTCAACGGTTTGCGACGACGGAGAGGCGTGTTCTAGGTTTTTTTAGTCACTTTTAGGGTTTGAGGAGAGAGAAGAGAGAAGAGGGAGTGTTAATAAATCGTGAAATGAAATTGATGTTTCTGGACAAAAGCATTCTTACGTTGGAAGAAAAAATAATAAATTAATTTGGTCCAATCAAATTATAACAAATGTCTATGAAATAGCTAGTTTGTAAGGGTTAATTTGTTAAACCTTGTTGTCCATTTTGTAGTGTAAAACTTTTTGAAGGAAAGGGTTTTTTTGGGTAGTTTGGGCAATTGATTAGTAAAGGCTTGATAGTAGAATAGTAGATAGTAGATAGTAGATAGTAGATTGCAAGAACAATGTTGCCTATGAACAATCCTCAACACACAATAACATAACCATTATTACAAAATGCTAATTGATCCGAACCACAAACATGAAGACAAACATTAGAAAATTTAAGGTTAAAGAAAATCAGAACCACAAACATGAACACCATGAGCAAGATACAACACAAGTTAATTCCTTCCCATCTAATAGAATACCTTCTCAAACATAAACTAACACCTTTTTAATTGCGACACTTAGATGTTAACTAGTTTGGCTTAAACAATCAAGAAGAAATGTATCACTTTGATATAATAATAAACTATGGATTCAATTTATATATACAGTAAGTTGATGTAAAGAGTTTTTATAATATCCATCGATTATAACCTAAAGCAATATAAATATTTGACCTATAAAATTCAATTTGTAAACAGTGAAGAAGAAACAAAACACACACGAAAAGAGAGATAGAGCTATCAAACTGAATTTCAACCACACTAAACTTTGGTCATGCTTCCCAATGAAGCAGATGAAGCAACAAATCTGTTACATATAACAATGAAATAAAAAAATGTACGGCTTTTAACAAACAGTAACTTGGCATAAATTCACCAAACCAAATTCAGAAAGTAGAAGAGAAAAACCTGTAGACGAGATAGGTAGATGTCGTCGTCGGCCGTTATAGGTGGACGCGGTTCGCAGCGGCCAGAGGAGAAGAACAACGGAAGGCGTGATGGTTGTCGGCGCGCAGAGGAGAAAAATGGAGGAAGGCGTGATGGTTGTCGGTGAGCGGAGGAGAAGAACGGGGGAGAAGTTTGGGGGGCGGCGCTCGAAGATGCAGAAGAAATTAAAAGATGTGTTGCAGTGCAGTAAAGAAGGATTAGGGCTTTGGGAAGAATTTATTTGACATTTCCCATCGGTTTAATAATGGACTGATGTAAAGGCCCAATGTGCCATATCTCCCATCGGTTAATATCAAGGTTCGATGTAAAGGCCACACCGTGTTATACATTTTTCCCATCGGTTAATATATAAAACCGATGTAAAATCCCTTATAAAAAAATTTTGTTTTATTTACAATTCTGCCACCGCGTATTTTTTTTCATTTTATTTATTTCTCCCATCGGTTAATATATATATATATAACCGATGTAAAATCCCTTATAAAAAAATTCGTTTTATTTACAATTGTTCCACCGCCTATTTTTTCATATATTTTTTATATCATTGAAAATAAATACCTGATGTAAATTTATTCTACACATATTTTTCACATCATATATTTTAATACCTGATGTAAAATCATTTAAGCAAATGTCATATTTTTAATAGTGCGGTTTCGGTCGATTCGGTTCATTGATCCATTCATTAATGTTAGAATATTTTATATTAATTTGGAGATCATATAAGTTAATATAAAAAGATATTATAAGATATTTATAATATTCTAAAAGATATTATAAGATATATTTATAATAGTCTAAAAGATATTATAAGATATTATAAGATATATATATATATATATATATATATATATATATATATATATATATATATATATATATATATATATAAATATAATATTTGAGAGATATTATAAGATTATGATAATATATTTTATTCTAACAATTAAGGAGATATTTTTGGAATTTAGTATGGATTTGTTGGATTTTGCCTATTAAAAATATGTATCTCTTCTATTATTATAGTGTGACAATCTTAGAGGTTACAGCAACAAGGGAGAATAAGGGTTTAGGGAATTCCAAGGAAAAACTTAGAAAGGCAAAGTTTTTTGGAAAACCTTTGGAGTTATCTAAGGGAATTGGGAAATACTTCTAAACACCTTGGATTTGAGTGATTCTTATATTGAGAGTTTGAGAGGTTGGGAAACATTTGGGTAGAAAATAGGGTTTGTTCTTTGGGAACTGTGAACACTATTTTCTTGTAACTCATTTGTAATCTCTTGTAACAACTTTCTGAGTATAGTGAATTGGAGAGCTTCTCTCCCCCCAGAGTAGATCGTTTGATCGAACTGGGTAAACAAACCTTCATCTTTTTCTCGCCTTATTTTGTTATATTATCTGTGTACGAATTATTATTGCTGTAGACCATTTATGCTGGTTGTTACTTTTTTTTTGCCTCACAGATTGATATTGAATTTTGTCGTAATTAACAATAAGATTCATAACATGTGTCTTACCCGTCGGTTAAATGTTAAAACTGAGATGAAAGGTTTTATATTCGTCGGTGAAAGGTTTTATATTTGTCGGTGCAATGTCAAAACAGAGGGAAAATGTGTTTTCATTATTTAAAAATTCCAAAAAGGATCTCCATGGAGATCGAAGCCATAACCTTTACACATTACCCGTCGGTTGAGTTAAAATTGAGAGGTAAAGTGACGCACTTTATATGACGCCCTTCGTTATCTCGCCTATAAAAAGGAGGTAAAACCTCTATTTCAACCTAGATAAAAGGCATTTTCATTGTAGTGTACATAGTTGATCTAAGAGGTCAAAAGGAGGAGAGGACTTTGTAGTTGCATCCATAGCGGAAGAATTTTCATACTTCAATTATACTAGTAATCTTTCGAAATAGGAAATTGTATGCATGATATTCTAATTTACTTTTTTGAGTCAACAATTGAATAATTTTAAGACTATCTAATTCTATGATGGTTCTTAAATGACAACGTTGGAGTAGAAGAGCGATACTATAATAAATGATTTAAAAAACCTTCGATAAATAGCACATCACTTTGATCTTCATTACAGGAGAAACCTATAAGCTAGTTACTTTTCTCATCCCAAATAAGCAACAAAACTAATCCTCTAAGACTTTGTTTACGAGTTTGGAGAGGAAGACTTGCGAAAATGAAAATTAAAAAAAATATATATATAGGAAAATATTTGATATTTTTTGAAAAAATGATTTTATTTAGAATGATAAAAGAGTCATTATCATCACTAAATTTTTAATTTTCAGAATACTATAACAACATAAAATATATTTGAAAAATTTATGTAAGTCCTCTTAAACCCTCTAAAACCCTCATTCAATACAATTTTTTAGTTCCCCTATTTTAAGAGGTTTTTGATGTTATAAATAAAATCAAACCCTCCAAAACCCTCCTACTCAAAATCTTTCAATTCTCTTCACCCAATCCTTCCTATTTTCCAAAGTCCTCCCCTCCCTTTCCTTCCAAACTCGCAAACAAAACCTAAGAGAGTTGCAACTTTCATTAACATTTAAATTTATAAATCTTAATTGTGGAGGTCGCCATCACACCTTTTACCTAACCTTATCATTTTTTTCTTTATCAAATAGATATAGATCTATATTTGTTATGTTGTATACATGTACACCATACTTCCTCTATTGGTTGTCACCCATAATTCTATAATTTCTCCATCTTCAAAATCACTACAAAGCTGAAAGGAAAACTTGATGAGGCTAAAAGTGAGGATCTTCATTTATCCAGACTTTAAGTGTAGATACTGAAAAAAATTGTCGATTACTTTCGAAAGTTGTCAAGTTTCTTCCTTAGGCAACTTGGCACAATAGGCTTTCCATTCACATCCATCTTTATATTTAAGGGTTAAATATGTTTAAAGTCCCTCAAAATTTAGACAATTTTACTTTTTGTCCCTCTAAAAAATTTCGTTAAAGAATTGTCCCTCTAAAGTTAGGAATTTTAACTTTTGTTCTCTCCTGCAACTTAGCGACTGAATTAGCGAAGGTTTTAGCATGAGTGACCAAAAGTTAAAATTCCTTATTTTAAAAGGACGGTTCTTTAACGAAATTTTTTAGAGAGACGAAAAGTGAAAATGTCTAACTTTAGAGGGACTTTAAACATATTTAACCATAACCCTTTTTTGTTATTTTTAGAGAACTTTAAACCCCTACCAAATTGGACAGCATGGGTTGTTATTACTTAAAATAACTTTTGATACTAAAATATTTTCCTAACTCCCACTTATAATTAACCATGTCTTTCAACAACTTGAAAATTGGATATTTCTTTTTAGTAGTTCCACTATCCTCATCACTTTCACACCCACTTTCTAACTCTTCATTCTCATTTTCACTCTCATTAAATTCCTTCATATGTTATTTCTCCTTGTGTTCATCTCACTTGTGTTCTTCCTACTTGTGTTTCTTTTTATTTCTAGTACCCTCTTGAGCATCTTGATAGTCAATCACATTATTCGTTTCCTGATCCATATAATCAACAGTATCATCAGAGTCATCAAATGAAATTTTTAATGCACTATCATACTTAAAACTCTCATCCTCATTATCATTAGAACTTACAATTTCCCCCTCATTCTCACACATGCACTACCCCCATCAATGTCCACCCCATTATGAATCTCACCATCTTGTCCCTCATCATCATGAACACTATCATGTTGTCCCTCACCTTACTAAACAACACCACCATGTAAATCCTCATGGTGTCCCTCGCCTTCTTGAACACCATCACCCAACAAATCATCATGGTATCCCTCACCTTCTTGAACACCACCACCTTGCAAATCCTAATGTTCTCCCTCGTCATTATGCCTCTCGCCTTCTCTAACTGCTTCTCCATAAAGTTTAGCAAGCAATTATTCTTCTTCCTTGAGATCAATAATGACCTTATGATTTAATTCTTCTTCCTCAAGAGGACCCTCATTAAACTTATGCTCATGCACATCATGTTATATATAAATATTCACACTCAAATGCACCTTACAAAGATCTGAAATGTCTAATGCACCTTTGTCATCACTCAAAATATTCATCCCAGACGTTGGATCCTTGTACTATATTGTGCCTATTGTGCTATAATCTAGTTACTTTACTATGTCCACCAACTCAAATAACTCAACTTGTCAACAATAATTTTTAATTTTGTCATAGTTCTTCCTTCATATATAGTTAGTTCATTTTCCAAAAAATTAACAACCATGATGAATCAACAAAAAAAACCGTCTTCCATTACTACCTATGTCAGACAAATTTATAATTAGAAAAGGGCGAAAACCTAAACCTCGCATACAACTATGCATAAAATCCTAAAGTCTAAAACATATGAACCCTACACTATTAAAAATAAAATATCCAACTACAACTGAAACAGATATCAGTTGAAAATGGAAATTCCTAGTAAGAGATGAACACCATAAATATTAAACCTAAATTAAAAAGAAGAGACAAATTATTCACCGATTTGAAAATAGAATCTTCAATTGTGATGAAGAATAAAACCTCGTGTTTCCCAAAAAACAATTTCACCTGAGCGCTAATTATCTGCAACACCTTCACCCTCGTCTCCTTTGTTAGAGTTTTTTTATACTAAGAAACTAGTAAGAGACTCGTGCTGTCGCACGGGTACATGTTTATTTGATGTAGTATTTTTTGAATAATGTGAAAGTCGATGTTAAATGCCACTATGAGCATTTTAATTAAATTTATTTAATTAATATGTAAATTATTAGATATGAAAAAATTATAAATTTTGATAGAATATTTACTTTATAATATTATAAGAAATGTAAATGCAAAATTTTAAATATAAGTGAAAAATATAAAATTATTTACTTAATTGTAAGTTGAACAATAAATTTATTTGATATTGTATTAAATATATTTGTTTGATATTGTATTAAATATATTTAGATAATGGTTGATTAAGGAGATTGTTTCTCAAATTAAGATAATCGTTGATTAAAATAAAATAGATATTGTGTTGATAGTAACCCATGACATAAATAAATTTTTAATTTTATTAAAATACAAAAATAGATTATTAGTATCTTTAATAATAATAAATAAATATAAAAAAAATTAAAATGAAGGTGAAAAAGTGTGGAAAAATGTGAGAGATTTGATATATTATAATATGATAAAAATAATAAAAAATTGAAATTAAATATTATTTAATTAAATTATTTATATATAAGTAGAAATGTACACACTTAAAACTGAAATTTACATCAGTTATTTATGTCATTTTTATACCGATGTGTCTTGAAACTTCAAAATTATGAAAATTTCTTTACCCACCTCCCTATAGGGGTCACCCCCTGCGAAATCTCTCATTCGCCCCTGCTTCGGAGATGCATCTCCGAAGTAATTTTTTTTATAGATTTTTTTAGGCTTCGAAAATGCATTTTCGAAAACACCAAAAAATTGGTGTTTTCGGAGATGCATTTCCTAACCGTCAGATCTGTACAGTCTAGTATAAAAATCTCTTGAGTGTTATTGTGAAATTCTTAACTGAAACGTTGGAAGACAAAACACACAGTTAAGAGGCGAAATTAATTTGTGAAGCAGAGAGAAGGAAAAACAAAACAAAATACACCAAATCTTTGTTTTCTCTTCCTTATCAGACAAAACGAAGCAAAAAGGAAAGCATATGTAAGATTGATGAGTTGAGTCATTAAAGGAAGAGATATATAAATCTAGATTAAAGAGTTGCAGAGTAAGAGAGAGGAAATAAGAGTAGCTTGAGTTGTTGTAAACATGTAAAAACAAAAGGAGTTAGTGCAGTGAAAGAAATGGAGGTTGAAGAAGGAAGAGTTGGAGAAAGATACCTGATATTGTTGAAGAAGAAACTTGAAGAAGGTGATAAAAGCAGCGGCTCTAGGGTTTGTGGAGAAAAGAGAGAAAAGAGAAAATGGGTGAAACGAAGTAACGTTGTAAGACTGAGTTTTTTTTGGGGGGGGGGGGGGGATATTTAATTTGGACCAATTAGATGTTGACAAGTGGTACATTATGTCAAAAAAATTGAAAAGTGAATAGCTAATTTGTTAATTATCATTTTGTCAAAAGTGAAGTGTAAATTTTTTTAGGGGAAAGGGCAAAATCGGTAGTTTGGACAATTGATTAGTATTTGATAGATAGTAGATGAATTGACAAACTCTTTACTTAACTTATAGCCCTTTAATCAATCATACGTGTTCAATCAATCATGTGTGTCTTAACTTAATCTCCGCATTAGCGCCAATTAAGTGGCTAGTACGTTTGACTTTTACTAATAGATCTAACATAAAGGACAAATGTGGCACCTTTTGAATAAATAAAGGAATGATCAAATTGGTCATTTATAAAGATAAAAAGACCAAAATGAATTCAAAGGTGTAATTAAGCGATGAAAAAAAGTATTTAGACAAAAGACGATACCCATGCAAATGTTTTATGATAATTAAAATAAATTAATAGTTAATTAAAATAATTCTGTTAAATTATATATTTTTTATTTAATAACATTTTATTCATATACATAAAATGATTAAATGTGACATTTATTTTAAGACTGATGAAGTAATTTGAAGGCTTAAAAATGTAGAATATATTCTGCTGTCAAATTATTATTTTAAATAAATTTTCTCTTATTATTATTATACTTTGACATCAAGATATTTATGTCAAATCCGGCATCCTATAATTTTTATATACAGAAATGTATAAATAAAGAATACAAAATAAAAATAAAAATAAAAGAGACATTAAATATAAACGTATACAATATCCCAAACAGTATCGGTATGTTAATGTTTAAATAACAAAAATGTATAAAGACAACAAACAAAGTAACAAACTAGGATCACAATAACAATAATATCCTACCTCTCCAAACCAAGAAAATACAAACACACATGTCATTCAATACTTTTGCAGCCATGCATTCTAGATAATGCTCTTAACCTGAATTGATTGGAGAGCCATAGGAGTTGCTCTTGTTGGTGCAACATCTGAGACCACTAGAACAACATCTCCTTTGTTGATCAACCCTTTCGATTTCATAAGGTCGACCGATTTTGAGATGTTCGATTCAGCTTCATCTGATAAGTCAACAAGAAGTGGTACAACACCCCATTGCAAATTTAGTGCCATTCGCGTGTTTTCATCGTCGGTGAAAGCAAAGATGGGAGGATCGGGACGGTTGCGCGATAGTAATGATGCCATGTGTCCGTGCTTCGTGTAAACAAAGATGGCATCCACACCAAGATTGTTGGCTGCATAAAACGGGTAAGTTTCGATTATTAGTTTTGCAGATTTCATAACAAGTTTTCGTGTTGGTTTTGTCTGAACGTGAGTTGAATGTAAAATGATTTATGTTTAGACATTTTACATAAAATTGGGTTGAACAGTATTCAGAATCCCTTTTAACAGGTTGGAAATATACCAAAATCACTTTTAAGTCTTCGGAATCACTTGACTCTTTCAAAAATTTCATCTAAACATACATTCATAATCGCAGGTTGCGAGAAATAGTGTGAAGACGTACCCATTTCGACCGCACAATTGCATATTTGCTCGGTGATGCAATCCGGCAATGATGCTCCGAGTTTATGGTGATTGAGAAGGCTTTGTCTATTTTCTTCTCTACTCCATGATTCCATTCTACTGCTAGTCATATCCAACACTGCCAAAGCTTTCTGTCCAAATGAACCGATAGCCGACTCACCGGATAACATCAAAGCATCAGCGTACTGGCGAACCGCTTCGGAAATATCCGCTACCTTATATTGAGTAAAGGCAGAGATTATTGTAACAGGTAAGTACAGAGTTTGGCGTTTCAAATGAAAAGTTATTTTCATATATATATAAATTGATTTTACCTCGGCACGAGTTGGTGTTGGATACTCAACCATTGACTCGAGAAGCTGAGAAGCTACAATCACTGGCTTATTTTGTTGTCTGCAAATACGAATTATATCCTCCTGGACTGTAGGAATCTGTTCAAGTGGTATCTCGACTCCGAGGTCACCACGAGCTACCATGATTCCATCGGAAGCTTTTACTATTTCCTCTAGATTATGAAGAGATTCTAAGCTTTCTATCTTTGCCAATACTTTTATGGGCCTGAAACAATCATTTACCATTATTGATCTGTGCTAAGATAACTTTGAACTAAAGCACTTATACAGAAGAAAACACTTTTCAATGGAACAACAAACTATTTGATATTGATAAACTGTATAAACGATTTTTCGGCGAATCTATGATTTCTTACTTGGCTGATTTGTCAGAGAGGTAGTTCTTTAGATCCTTAACAGAATCCGCATGATTGACAAAGGATAAGGCAAAAAAATCAACCCCCTCAGCTATACCAAAGTTAATGTCAGCCCAATCCTGTGGATAAGTTTATAAGATAAAACATATCAGGGAAAGATTTTTGAAACTCATAGCCACTATTCAAAGAATTATACCAAAATATATAAGTGCGAGAAAAAAGACGCTTCGCGGCAAAATATACCTTTGTTGATAGAGTAGGGAGCTTGTAATTCCTCCTTACAAGCTTTCCATCTCTCCAAGAACTAAATTTGGCTCCTGGTAAGAAAAGACCAGCATCTATGCACTTACAATGCAAATCATTTCCAGTTTTTTCAATGACTACAAAGCATGACATTCCGCCGTCAATAACAAGTTCATCGCCTACTTCAATACCTGACAACCATTAGCAAATTCAAAATTCGCTCAATCGCATAATAACATGTAGTATGCTCATTGGAAAATACAAGGAACGGGTCGATTCTTCAATCATTCGGCAAAATATTACTACCTTCAGAAAAACCTGGATAGCTTGCTTGAACTGTTAATGGACGAGTACCTTCAAACCGTTCAGCAGTGAACAACCAAATTGAATCTTCCTGAGATTGAAACAAGAAACACATAGTTCCAAATTCAAATACAAACAATCTCTATGATGCATTGGCACAGACACAGACGTCAGTCACAAGTGACACGTCCACATAGTAATAATTTTAAAAAGATAGAAGAGAATATAACCACAAGTGTCGTGTTGGACACAACACCGACACGACACTAGGCACGATGCGACATGGAACTAGCCTATCATAGCAATTGGTAAAAAAACAGATGAAAGCATGGTTTTAAATTGCAGTCCACAACCACAACGGCAATATTGCTGATGCGGTAGTCTCCAGAACCGCATCGAAATTGCAGTGTGATTTAAAATCTCACGTTGGACCAGGAACCACATTAGACAAATTTGTCCATGTTTCTTAAGTATTTTCATCAAAACTCAAATTTTTTTCCAAACACCACTCAATCAAAATTCACGCTACAGCGGTCGCAATGCGCATCACTTCAACTGCAATGACCGCAATCACAACATCTGCAACCACAATTTAAAACCATGGATGGAAGAATAAATGAGGTTACCTCAACTTTAACTGAGGAAGGTGCTCCATGATCAACAACATGAATCTGACTACCCTCAGTATCAATCATAACCGAAACCGCAAACCCCTTTTCCTCATTCAGCTTCTTAATCTTCCTAATCACATCCCGGTGCCATTCTCTAGTCCCATGACACATATTAAGCCTCGCAACATTCATTCCACCCAATGCCATCTTCTCTAAATCCTCCAACGAACTACAAGCAGGGCCAACCGTACACACAAGCTTTGTCTTCCTCAACCCTTTAAAACCCTTCACCATTAACTCTCCTTCTGAAACCATATCCAACCCCAAACTTCCCTCCAATGCAACACTACTTGTTCTTTTCAAACCCTCTACATCCACTTCCGCTATTGCTCTAACCTTAACACTATGTTTTCTCTTCCATTTCTCACCTCCCTTGAAACAAAATCCAAGATTTGAAACCCTGTTACTCAAATCAACTGAATGGTGACTAGATTGTCTCACGAGGGTTATATTTCCAGGTGAAGCAGCCATTGACTTCAAAACCATGGCCATGAGATTTTTGATGGAACAATGAAGTTGTGCCGAATGTTGAGATCCAAGTTGTGAACTTTATCGCAATATAGGTGTTGGGTTTTGAAGGGTTTTGTTGTAAACTCCGTCAGAGTTTGGACTTTGGTCGTGAACAAAATCAGAAACGTTGTAAAAAAAAAAGGTTGTCTCTTTTGTGTCAAAAAATGTAAATTTTTGTCGTTATTTCTTTTGTCCTTGAGTAACAGAACGTGGCAATCTTTCGTGCGTTAAATCAATCTAATGGTTAAAATGGCTTGAATGCACTACAATGAGTGTGGCATGGCATTTGAATGAAAGCATTGAATCTGAAAATTACAATGCACTGATGGAGAACGAACATGAATAGCAAAAACCCACCTTTTTTTTTTTGATGACATACTTCTTTGTCTTCACTGCTCCAAAGAAGAAGATAGAGAGAAGGTTTGCAAGTTTGAAAGAAGATGATTTAATTTGGAAATTTTTATAACTTTCTCCCAATTATATTTTAGGTTAAATGTATTTTTGTTCCTTTTATTTTTAAATTTTTGAAGTTTTAATCCTTTTATTCTTAAATGTATTTTTCTGATTCCCTCAATCTAACTGTTTCATTAATGATGTGACAAGTAAATAGAGCAGCCACGTCCGAGGTGTTTAATTTTTATTTTTATGATTTAATTTTAAATATTAAAAATTATTTTCTATTTTTATAAAACTTTTGTAATAATGTGTAATTAAGTTAAATAGGCAACTAGAATGGTTATAACCTTAATCCTCATTCGTTTCAATCACACAATTGTAAGCTTCTTCTTTCAAACGAAGAATATCGCAATTAGGCACGAAGACGATTCGCTGTGAGAAACGGAGAACCAGATTGTTCAGCTGAAGGGCTTAGAACAAAATTGAAGATGAGTAATGGACAAGTGAAGTTTTGCATAAGGTATATTTTTTTGTCTCCTTTGGAATGTTTTGCTTAATGCGACAGTTCACACGTGTTATATATTGCACTGTGTTTCTTTGTATGTATGGTCCATCATGTTTATTTGTGTTGTTTGTGGTCCACCGTATTTATTTGTGTCTGTTTGTAGTTTAACTTATTAAATTTGTATTTAAATATTGTTAATTCCTAGTTGTTTATTGAGAATAACAAAAAACAAGCACAAGGATGGACTCCAACATGGCATGGTGATGATCTCTCAATATTTGGAGTGACCAATAGGATTGATACATATTGTGTCAATCTTAAAAATGAAACATGTAACTGCAGAAAGTGGAATTTGACAAGAATCTCATATTGTCATGTAATCTCTTGCATTTGGAACGTTAAAAAAAAGGCTGAAAATTATGTGTCTCAATTTTATAGGTATGATATATTTTGCTATATTTTGAATTTTAGTTGTGATAGATTATGATTCAATTTCTGTTTTTGCAGCAAGGCAACATTCGAGAAGATATACGTTAATATTGTGTTTCCCACAAATGGATCACAACTATGGCCTATTATTGATCATGTGCTAATTTAAAGAGAAATTGGACGTTCAAAGAAGATGAGAAACAAGGCAGCTGATGATCCAAAGAACTCACATGTACTATGAAAGAAATTTGCAACAGTAACTTGTAAGAAATGTGGTCAAATTGGACACAACAAGAGAACTTGTAAGGGTAAGAGAGCAGCTAATAGGGAAATATCAAAGGGAGACAACAAGGCTAAGAAAGCAAAGACTACAAAGTCTACAAATAAGGAAAAGGAAACTCAAGCTGAAATTGGACAGGGGTCTCTAGCACCTCAAGTTACCCAAGATTGAATGCAATTAGGAATCACTATGTCTTTTTTTTAATGTAACATATTCTATTAGGAACCACTATGTTTTGATTGTAATATGGTTAAGTTATGAAGTATTATATTTTGGTCTGTTATGAACAAGTTATGTTATTTACTTTGGTTTGTTATAAACAAGTTATGTTAGAATCCTTGTAATGAACAAGTTCTATTATATTACTTTGGTTTGTTATGTTATATTATATTAATCATGAACCACTTTGGTTTGTTATGTTATGTTACATCAAGTGGTATAAGCTACATTGTTATAAGCTGCAATTGGTAAATATAAATGTCAACTGGTGCAAGCTACATTGTTATAAGCTGCATTGTCAATTGGTATATAAGCTGCAAACATAAAAAACATGCCAAATCAACATATTGTGAACAAATTGTTTCAACTATGAAATCAACATAAACTTCATTCCAACATCAAGGGTCAAATTACACGTCATAATGGATCTTTCAACACTTACACTAAACAACATTTGAACAAGACTTACATTTACATCATAATATTTGACCCTAAACAACACTTACACTAAATAACACTTGAACAACTGCATTTTATAACACTTGAACCTAAACAACACTTGAACACTTAAAGCATTTAAACTTTATTTCATTATTGTTGCAGCAACTAATGTAATTAACACCAATATGATTATCGACCAATTGAATTTCAACTGTTTCTTCAATAATTTCATCTTCATCCTCATTTCTTCTTCTTTTATGATAGAATCTTTAGCCCTCGATGTCTCATAATTCAAATTCTACAGTAATGACGAAATCACTTCCTTTGCCCTTGGTAAAGATAAAACAAAATTCGACACAAAGCTCGTAAGCTAATAATACTTGAAACATCAAGGTAAAACATTTCATTAAATTCTAGTTATTATTACTCTCGAGGCACAAAATACTAGGAAACGTTGCAGGAAATAAAAATGCAAAACCAAAAGAAAATCAAGTCAGATCATTTGAAGTTGAGGCACCAGGACCACCTACCCGAGTCACCCTGAAAGCGGACTTAAACATATCCAACGCCTCGACATAAATCACAACATCACATTAGAACTTCCTCACTTGTCCCACAACGCGTTCTCAAATTTCGAGCACGTCTCACATAGTCTACTAAAGAGTATCATGTAGCTCCCGCCTCAGATCAGCCACCTCGTGCTAGAGAGCTTTCAAGGTCTATCCTTCTTTTTAGTACTCTTACACCTGGAGAGTTTTGTCCTCAAAAGAATCAAAAACGAACCTGTATCGCTTCTCTGCATCCCGGAGGAAACCCTCTAGTTTAGTCACACAAGCCACCACAGTAGAAGGGAAGCCATGTACTACTACCTCTTATAAATAATAAGCAGTTCTAACTTCCTCCTACAATGCAAGGATATCCTATTGAAGATTAGTGCACATCAGCTTCATAGCTTCGACCTTCTTTTTCCAAGTATCTCTTTCCTTGAAGGAACTACCCAGGGCTAAAACATCACCCATCCAGTAGAGACGAGAGAGAAAATGGTACCAGCTTTAGACATAATGTGAGCAAGTTGAAAATATAATTCCATCTTATCCCCCTCAGGGAGATTTAGTATGAAGGATGAATTCAATGTCAAAATAGTAGCAGCAGCCTCCTCAAGAGTGTTTGGAAGCAGAGAAGAGAAAATATTCGATATCTTTATAAAAGGAGTCACCTCCCCGGGAGCATCTTCATGACCCGAGTTCGTTTTGGAGAAGCCCCGTCACAAGTTCCTTATCTCTGGCCTTCTTCGAATAATTCACAGGTGAGGGTGGTTCCTTCACTATCAAAATGGTTGTAGTATCTGCAAACTGGTCCACCTTGAGTATAGGAGTCGAAGCTTCTACAAACGGGGTAAGAGAAGTGACTGGAGCTGAAGCAGTAATCGCCAAAGGAGTGGGGGAAAAAGAAGAAACCCTGGAATTCATCACAACACGGATGCTTTGAGCATCAGCAAGGTTGTATAACATGTTTAACTTGCATATTTTGTCCATGATATTTTCAAAACGCAATCAAGCTTGTAAAAAAAATGAGGACTTCGCTCTTACCAAAAATATTCCTCATTTTCTCAAGAGTAACTGCACTCAAGATAGAATGAATAACAATTTGTCTTTTCCTCATATCGGTAGAAGTCACCTAACCAAGGATGAACTCATCTTCATGGTTAACCGGATGGAAGTGAATGAGCCCCTGATTGCAAAAAATTATCTAGGGAAGAATGCCTCACGTGAAAAAGATCGAAGAACGAACTAAGAGAAGGGTTTCAAGACTTGTGCTCAGAATACAGTTGGAAGACCCTTATATGTGCCCATAACTTCGGATGAAGCTAGGAAGGAGCCACTTTTAAATATTTCAGGACGACTACATGAAATTCAGAAAAAGGAAGTCGGAGCCTTACTCTTGTAAATAAGCATTCATGGAACAGGACCATGCATTCACCAAAAGAACCGACCACTCTGAAAGGTCTCCAACCACAATGTTAGCATCGTCGAGGGCGGCCTCAGTGCTCAAAGTCGAGAAAGTACTCGCTACATTTGCATCTACCCAATCATACATCGGCGCGTTCGGCCGACGTCAAAGATTTAAATGTTCCAGCACCTCAAGATCTCCAAGCTCACAACCTATAATTTGCAAACAAACCTAAATAAAATCTCTAGCAAGTTTCCTCCTTTGCAAATTGGCTCATACCTCCTCTTTCGACAAGATAGAAGGGAGCAGAGAAACCTCAACGCAATTTACTCTTTCATCGACATTTAATATAAGGGCGTCCAATGACCCAGTATAAGAAGTGTCTTATTCCAAGGAATGCTCATATAGTCTTTCTGAGTCTGAATCGTCATATATGGATATAATTTATGGCCCTACATGATCTCTACTAAGAAAAGTGTGAGGAGAACAAAAGGATGGCCCATATGAAGTTTCCAATTCAAAATTACTCACTAAATTGGCAATGTTATCACTTATCCTAACTAAGAAAATAGGGAATGTTGAAGGAAAAACGTGAGTTAGAATAGTATTTAATTACGAGAGATTGATGAAGTAGGAGGAATGAAAAAGGTGGCAAATTTAAATCAAGCTCATAATCATTTCTAGTTGTATTCTCATGGAAGAAAAAACAGACATTTTTCTGGAAAATAACTGAAAGTTTGAAAGTTAAAAGGTAGTGAAACCTTCCAAATATTTAACTCATTTTATTTATAAGCAACGAAAGTTGAAAGAGCAAAACCAACTATGAAGAAAAAACCCACAAGATCAACGACTAGATTTCCACTTATGAATATACGCCAACTTGAATGCACTCAAGTTTCCTTTCTTTATAAATATATAAAATAGATCAATATAAGTAAGAATTAAAATATCCTTTTAATAGAAACATAAAATTGATTAAAAAAATAAAAATATATTTAAAATATAGCTAAATAGAAAAGGAGAAAAAAACAAGAAAATAACAATAATAATAATTTAATAAAAAATTAATAACATATTTTTTTGTTAAAGTTGTTTGATGTTAAATATGATTGGATCTTGTATTGGTTAAAAAGTACAAATGCATAAAAATCCTTAGTGGGTAAAGGTTGTCAAAGGTTTTAGGGTTTTATGGTATTAGAGCTAGCTTACGTGAGGAGGTGGGAAACTCTATCTATGAAGTATATTGTGTGTGTTAAGGATTATATCGCTCTCAGCTTTAAGGTTGAGGTATTTATAAGGCTCCTGAGTGCTAACAAGAGAGGAAGTCAAGTTCAGATCCTCCACCTTTTCCCTTAATTTGTTCAGTGAGGAGCGTATTCTTCGCCATTAATATGGAGGATGGTTTTGCCACTTTCCTTTGATTGTACGTTTGGACTCAAACGTGTGACATGTGTCTTCTTCCTAATCTGAGAAACTTGGGCGCCTCCCCTTATGTGGGAGGCTAATTCTTTTTTGGGTGCTAGCTCTTCTTTGGATTCTAGCCCTTCTTCGAATGCAACTCTTTCTTTGGGCATTATTTCTTCTTTGGATGTTAGCCCCTCTTTGGGTGATACATCTTAAAACCTAGTAAAATTATACTGATACATATTCCCTCAAGCACGAGGCTCAAAGAGGGTGAAGTAAATTAATTCAAGCAAGAAGTGTTGTATTAAATTGGATACTCATTCACATCCCACGTCAAGTAATGTGAAGAAAAAAGAAGTAAAAAATTATTATAATTATGAAATTAGTTTGAGTTTATTTACCACAACAATTCTACTTTTTTTTAATGTATTGGGAATTTGGATAGTTGTGTAATTAAAGAGCATTAATAATTTTTCCGTCCAAAAATTAAAATTATGATGACATTCTATTTTTCTGTCCAAAATAATTGTTGAGAGAATTTTTAATTTTACATCCAAAAATTGTTGTTGAAAGGGTTTTTAATTTTTTTATCCAAAAAATACAGTAATAAATTTATTGATGTTATAAAACTAACTAAAACAATAGAGAGATCAAAGAGAGATAGAGAAGAAAGAGAGCAATATTATGTTATCTTATTTCAAGTGTGCTTTACATTGTAATATGGGTCTCTATTTATAGGACTCAAGGGAGATAGAAAATCATACATATTAAACACATATTAAGTATGGAATAGGAAGATGAAGAACTAGGAGATGGATGGACATCCACTAACATAAATATTCATAACACTCCCCCTTGGATGTCCATTGAGGATATGCCTCGTTAAAACCTTACTAGAAAAAACCCAGTGGGAAAAATTCTAGTGAAGGAAAAAGAGTACAATATCCTTTGAATGTGAATTGCCTCGTTAAAAACCATACCAGGAAAACCCAATGGGACAAAACCATGGTGAAGGAAAAAAGAGTGCAAAACATATGTATTTCTCCCCCTCATGCAGACATTTACATGTGAGACGATATTCTTTGTAGTCGTTGCTTAAAATGTCTTCTTCGAAGTGACTTCATGTAGTGGTAATAGTTATGCAGGATTTTATGAAGTTGTTGCCATGATTTGTTTCGTAGATCTCCATGAAATGGTTGTACCATCACATGTAAATAAATAACCTCTTTCTGATCTACCATTGTGAAAATCTGACAAGTAACCTACATCTCTAAGATAATGAAGTATATGGTTGACCGCTTTCCAATTTCTTCGTGTAGATGAATAATTCTATCTTACTTATAGATTGACCGCAAATGATATATCATGATGTGTGTATTTAGCAAGGTGCATTAGTACTCCAATTTCACTAAGATATGGTACTTCAGGACCAAGCAATTTTTATCCTTTTCTCGAGGCCTAAAAAGATCTTTCTCCATATCTAATGATCTAACAACCATATTGGAGTAGGCAACATGTGACATTTGTTCATATAGAATCATTTCAACACTTTTCTATATAGCCTTCTTGATGTACAAATATTCTTTTGTCCACATGCTCAATTTGCAAACCTAGACATATTTTGTCTTTTCTAGGTCCTTCATCTCAAACTCTTTATTTAAGCAATTTATAGCTTTTGGAAGCTCTTCAGGAGTTCCAATAATACTTATGTCATCCACATAGACAACTATTATTGCAAATACTTTTCCACATCATTTTATGAAAATAAAAGGACAAATTGATCATACCACATGCGTCTAGATTGTTTCAATCCATAGAGAAACTTGTTCAATTTGATGGAGTGGTTTTCTCGAGATCCAAAATTACGTGCCTTTGGTATATTGAACCCTTCAAGGAGTTTCACGTAAATGTCACTATTAAGTGAACCATATAAATAAGATGTCATAACATTCACCATGTTCAAATTAAGCCCTTCATGTGCTACAAGGCTAATTAAATATAAAAAAATCGATTGAATCCACTACAGGTGGATATGTTTTATCAAAATCAATATTAGGTATTTGTGAAAATCATTGAGCAATAAATCAAACTTTATATCATTCTTATGTTTCTTTTTCATAAAAATAATTTATATCCAATTGGTTTCACACCTTGAGGTGTTCGGACTACAGGTCCAAAAATGAGTCACTTGTAAAGTGAGTTTAATTCTTCTGTAATTGAATATATTCATTTGGCCAATTCTCACTTAGTCTACAATCTTTAATAGACTTTGACTCATGATCCTCGTTATCATTGATCACTTTTAGCGCTATATTGTATACAAAGACATTGTCAATATTGACTTTATTTGGTTATCTCAATTTCGGTTCCATTGCATTTCATCCATGACATAATTTATCGAGATCTCTTTATTTCATATTTCAAGTACTTGATTTGTTTTTCTGGAACTGAAAATTAAATTAGATCAAAGTGCTCTTAGCATTTTCATATCCTCACTTGGGTCATCTTTAGTTTCTTTTCTTAGTAGAGGACTTTTAACATTGGAACCGACTTTCATACCACGCTTCAGGCGCAGCTATAACTCATTTGCAATATTATTTATCCAATAGGAGAATCCACTTTGAGTGGAGTATTACCAGCTGATAATTTATTTCATAAACTTTACAAATGAATAATATTTTGAACTTTTGGTTCATATTGATTTGTACGAGGATCAATACAACAATTTATTTTAACTTGTTCATTTGAACTTCTTGTTCATGATTTCAGCTGTTCATTTCCCTCCCCCTAATATTGGGAAAATTAATTTATCAAGTGATAATCAGCCTATTGGGTTGCAATCAAGTATTTGATTATTTGCTCAAATTATATCCTCAAAATTGAGATTCATATTAATTATATTTTTCCAATATTCTTTCATGACTCATCTTAATGTATTATATTGGAGCAATTGGAATATACACAACACATCCAAATGTTCACTAAGATGAGAAATATTAGAATACATTAGGGAGGACTAAGATATAGTATACTGTTAGCTTAATGCGAATAAATATCTTAATATCATACTTTAGGTGTTTCAAATATATAATTTAGAATTGATGATCTCATAAGTATCAACCATATAATTAACTTTAGACGTCTAAAGAATGGATCTTCGGGTCCATTTTCTTTTTATGAACATATATTACATGATATTCAATATCAATTTTAATAATATATATGTGATACTTATACAGGAATTTCTATAAAAAAAAGTCCAGAAAACAAGATCTTAGTCTAATTAGGTGAGAAAATAATTTCACAAACTTCTGGTTGTGAATAGAGACATATGCATGATATTTTAGTCGATGCAACAGTTAATGTCATAAAAACGCAATTTCTCAAATTTTTATTTTCTTTTAGAAACACACAAAAATTTAATGGATTGAAGAAACTTCTGGTTCTTCAATACAAATTATTCGCATCACATTATATCCGAGATGACCCAACCGGTTTTACCAACGATACATTTAAGTGTAATTTGTAAACTACTGGTTTACAATGACATGTGCTTAAATTGTACTAATATAAGTGTAGTACAAGCCCAAGAAAAAAAAGACGGTAGCTTTTCTATTATACATTTTATGTCCAAATCCATTTGTGTAATACAAAGATATTCAATACCTCAAGTATAATTCAAAACCAATATAATAATAGTATCTCATTATTAAACACTTTAATCAAACACATTCATATGAACATATTATCATATAATTATCAAACAATTACCCCTTTTAAAATTAAACATATTTAATCAAACAATATTATATCACTAAAATTATATCGTCATATAATTAATTTGATTTACTATCCTTCAGGGATGGATAAGTTCTTCAAAAACTATAAAAATAATTTATTTTTCTATCCTTCAGGGATGCTTGATAAGTTCTTCAGGAACTATAAAAATAATTTGTCATATACAATAATCTAAAAAATATATATAACCATCCTTCTGGGATGCGTTAAAATTATTTGTGTCATTTTTCTAGAATGACAATATTTTAATGAGCATATTATAAGTTATGAATTTTTAGATCGATACAAAAAAAAATTATGAAATCCTTCTGGGATTCAATAATATTATAGATGCGACCTTTTAAAGATTATCGAACTTTGAATTCTTCTGAAATTCATCAATTATTGATAAACACAATACTCGATTAAACTCAATCTTTGAATAATAATTTGGAGATAGTTTAATAATAATAATCTTTAGTTCTACAAATATCACATCACAAATTATTTCCATAAACAACAGTCAAGAAAAATGGATGCTTGAATATTAAATTAACACTTTTATGTGTTAAAATTCAATTTCGGACAAACATATAGAAATGCTTTAATGTTAAATTCTTCTGAAATTTAACAAGAATTATCAAAGAAATCTAATATTATTGTACAAGGTAAATAAATTTCTCTATAAAATATATAAAAAATAAACATATTTATATGAAGAAAAAAAATAGTAACAAAATCATGAATTATATTATATTGGTTCAAATATATTAAGATTAGAAAATAACGTAGAACCTGGCTATATCATGACTCGCGTTGTAGAGTATCGTGCTGATAACGTGTTATAAAACTAACTAAAACAATAGAGAGATCAAAGAGAGATAGAGAAGAAAGAGAGCAATATTATCTTATCTTATTTCAAGTGTGCTTTACATTGTAATATGGGTCTCTATTTATAGGACTCAAGGGAGATAGAAAATCATACATATTAAACACATATTAAGTATGGAATAGGAAGATGAAGAACTAGGAGATGGATGGACATCCACTAACATAAATATTCATAACAATTGAGTTTATTTTATTAGTTGTATTCAATTTTTTAAAATTTACTTTAGTTACATTCCCAAACATTCTCAACAACCGACAAGAGAGCAAAAGTTCCAATTAAAGTAAGAAATCACAAGTGTTCTACTATCTTTAAGTTTTTTTTTCTTAAATAATATTATGGCTTAAGCTAGATATTCTTTGTTCTACTATCTTTAAGTTTTTTTTTCTTAAATAATATTATGGCTTAAGCTAGATATTCTTTTGTTTGATGGGAGAATAGATTTTCCATTATGACATATAAAACTATGTGGTACAAGTTCTTATTTTGCTTTGAAAAAGAAAAAAATCGACTGAGATGAAAGAATCTGTTAAGGACGAACCATATCGACCTCGATCAATCACTATGGAGGGACCCTATTTTTTTGCAGAATCATCTCAAAACACGAGTATTATCATCTTTAGGGTTGTTTTCGGGTTGGGCCGATCTGAGTATTTAATCTCCCAAGAGGTGGACCACAACTCTAATTGTGTAAATCGAAACCGGACCAAAACAGTTATGGACTATTTTTTGGATCGAAACTGATCCGGTACATTCGAGTAAACTGAAATCGAACCAAAATATCGTTATTTCCATAATTTAAAATAAGCAGATACCCAGACCACCCGAAATAGAAAAAAAGTTATTTCCATAATTTAAAATAAACAATGATAAGGAAGAACAAACAAAAACTTCTAGAATTTCCAAAATCATGATTCACATAAGTATAATATTGAAAAGGAGGGACATAGTTGTTCAATTCTAAAAAAAAACTACAAAAGGAGATTACATTTTTTAAAATAATCTCATCATATTTCAATTTCATTTCATTAGCAAGCGCTTGCAACTAAGAATGAGGATTATTTGAGATGCTTGAACGTAAAACATGGTAAAGAACAATTGAAATAGACATAAAGAACCGATAAAAAACGATTCAAGAACTTAAAGATGCAAACATGGTAAGGAATAATATAACAAAATTATTTTAAAAAATGGTTGAATACATTACAAGATTTTGGCTTGAACGATTCACTCTAATAGATAATATCACACGGAATATCACACTCAAGATTCAAAAACAGATAATATCCATATATCACACTCAACTTTCTAAAGTTTTTAGCTTGATCAAAAAGAGAAAGGGGGAAGAGGAGGTCATCGGAGGCGGAGATGGAGACTTGGAGAGTGACTAAACTGAAGGAGTGAGAAGAAAGTTTGAAAATGAAATAAAAATATAACTTATACTAATAACTTCAGTTGCTTACTGGCTACTTGAGCTAGTTCTTGTTTCAGGTATCGAATTAAAAATTTATCCATTCCTGGACCACATTATATTTCGGTCGATCCAATGGTCCGATTCTATCAGGTCAGTTCTCAAGTGGATCTCGGGTATTCAAGTCCAAAAACAGCCCTAATCATCTTGTTGGTCACAAAGGATCTCAGGATCTCAACTGCAAGTACATTCAACGACTCTCCGCAATCCACTCCTAACAAATAGTGGATTTTTTTCCTCTCTCTCTCTATAGAGAAGGCGCCAAATAAAAATAACAAGTTTCAAATTCAATCTCACACAACACCCAAATAAGACAACCACTGCAGGTAAGTTAACATCCCTAACTTAAATGGTTGTCTCAAATATACTTGCCTAAAGAAATTAGACACTGCGTGATGCATGATGGCATTCTTGTGAGACCAAATCAGATTGACCGCATAATGTTCTATAAATTGGATATAGCGTTAATAACATAGTTTTGTTGGTGAACGTCTTAAACTAGTAATATCACAATTGACAAAAATAAGTACTGTAAAACTCTATAAGACAGACACCGTGAGTTACAAAACATAAGTGTTGAATAATTTGGTGAACAACAGTTTATAAGAAAAAGGTACAACATGTGTCTAAACAAAATACCACTTAAAGTTCGCATTAATAATCATCACCCTTTGATATAACTTCTTTGCATGTTGGTCGGAGTAGGATTGTATGTTCAAACTGTGATACATAGCTTCCTTTCACGTCACATAGAGGAGGATAAGGCTGCATGAAAGGAAGGAATAATTAGTCATTAATTATCATAATTTAAACAAGTAAATAAAGCTATCAGTATCGAACACTCTTAAGGCTTTACAAGAGAGATTACAGATAATTTCCTTCTGATTGCAACCATTACAACATGCTATTTCAATTAAAAAACTTTTAACCACAAATTTATTGATTGTGTCTCCCATAATGTACCTGAACAATGCCTGCGTCACACAAGTTCTTCAATGCCATTAAGTATTTAGTCTCTCCTATGCGATCTAAATATCGTCTACAGAAGGCCAAAGTGGAGAAGTTCTTGTTAATAGTTGCTAAAAGTTGCTTAGCTCTAGGCAATCTCAGCGGCATATGACCAACATCAAAGTTTTTCATGTAGTGGCTGCATTCCAGGTCTTCTCGTACGTATCCTTTCCCTGAATATAACATGTAGTGAACATTTTTGTCATGTATTATTTATGTCAATATAACAACGTCCAACAACTGAAGAAGCTACTATTACCAGTTGACCCAAAGGTTTCAATAGCATAAAATTCTCCCTCTTCCATCTTTGTCTGCTCTCCACCTTTCACAATGGGAACGGATTTACCAGCATGAATTTGATAGCTGCCAATGCTATGTCCATTCAAATTCCGTATACTTTTAACTGCAATGATAGCATGATTGCATTATACATCACAATCTATATGACGCATAATACTGCTAAACATTATACTGAAGTAAGCAGACAAAATATAAACACTTATGAGTGGGAAAAACAATTCTTTGGTCTTCAATTATTGAAGCCCATATATGACAAAATCATGTCGAAAATAGTTATGGAATTAAGTGAATCCAACATCAAATGTACAAATACTTGATTAGTTAGACAGATACCATTACGCTGTTGGAAATAAAGGTAAAAATAGTTTAAAAAGTTGCAAAAGAAACTAGCAAGTCAATAGTAATGTGACCAGTAAATCAAATCCCAAAGTAAAATTTTTAAATTCAAGGTAAATAGTGATGGTTCAGTAATCAGTTGTTTAATTGAAGGCTTTTCTATTTGCCAAAGCATATGCCCAAGTGTTATCTCTAGTGGTGAAACCTATTTCTGTTTGCTTTTAAGTTTCTCTTGCTAGCTTGAACAATTTCCCCTTTCATCAACTTTATTAGTTATACTTCCTAGTAAGCATACTCTAAGCAAGGCATCTTTATCTCAAAGGAAATACATCCTTGATTTCCTTACAGAGATAGCTAAGTTGGGTGGCACGGCTATTTGAGCACCCATAGAGCAAACTACAGGACTGAGAGTGATGAAGAGATCTCAAGAGAGGAAAATGCCCAGCATCGAGACTTTTGAATAAACTCTTTTATCTATGTTACACCAGGTAAGACGTCTTATGCAGTTAATTTAGTTTTCATGAGTGATCCACGGGATAGACGCGTGCAGGCAGCTAATCAAATTATTCAGCATTTGAAGGCCACTCCAATAAAAGGCCGCTCTATAAGCGATAGAAATGATTTGGGTTGGTATTGAAAATTAGAGGGAAAAAGATTTGGTGAATGATGCTTTTAGAGTGAGTTATCTGCAATAATCTCACAGTGCTGACTGCCTGTTTTTGGCAGACAATTTCATATAAGTTCAAAACTCTGTTTGGATGAACAATTTACTTCATATATGTTCAAGACTCTGTTTGGATGAACAATTAGACTGTGTTTAGTCTTCACCTCGTCAATGGTAAGAGGATTAAGTGGCTCCAGAGTGATGAAAAAATGAGCTATTATTCTTCAGGCAAACCTTCGAGAATGTTATCCCATAACTTACAAGAGCTTGAACATCCAATAAATCTTCGAAACGCAGAGCTTAAAATTGTCGATTTTAACCCAGGAAATGAGAAATTGATCTTGTCGTTCCCATAAACAGTAGGACTTTGAAATTCATCCAGCCTCTTGATCCTCAACCATAAGAAAGTTGGGAAGAACTACTGGATTGGAGAGATATTCGTAGAGACTGTGAAATTTGATCACTGGTTCAACCCAAAAACCAATTGACATTACAATTACATGCGAGAACGATACTGATAGAGCTGAAAAAGTTACTAATCCAAATGCAGGAGTCACCCGAGAGTGATGGTTCAATGGTGGAACATTGATTGAAGATGTCTGATGGCATGTTGAGGCAGGGGAGGAGGAAAAAACTAGATGCCAATAGGGTTCAGTTTAGGCTCTATTCCTTTCTATTAATAGACAACTGAGGTAACTAATGTTAGTTACAGTTGCAGAGGATCCTAACAATAGTTGCAGTGGGATTGATAAGATACGCAAAATATCAAGTAATATGTACTCCGTTATATTCTTTTAATCTTTTCAACTATTTATTTTCTATTTATATGGGAAATCGCAATGTGTATCAATGGTATCAACAGCATCAACAAATGCCAAGGAAGATCCAACTTGAACCTGTTAAGAGTCCCACATCGGACAATAATGGCCTGAACATGTCCTCATAAGTGGGGGCAATCCTCACCCTACTAGCCGATTTTGTAGGGTTGAGTTAGGCTCAACCACATTTCTTAACATGGTATCAGAGCCTGGTTTAAGATCCGGTGGGCCACCTTCTATGGTTTCCGCTATCAGGTCATCCGCTATTTATTTCCACGCTCGTCTAGTCCTGGGCGTGAGGGGGTGTATTAAGAGTCCCACATCGGACAATATATGGCCTGAACATGTCCTTATAAGTGGGGGCAATCCTCACCCTACTAGTCCGGTTTGTAGGGTTGAGTTAGGCCCAACCACATTTCTTAACAGAACCCTCACTAGATGTAGTGTTTCTGTATTTGAAGTTCCCCATTTCATTTGATGATAAAGAAATGTAAATTTTGTATTTGATCATTATGGAATATACATGGGGAAACATGCAAACCAAATAAAATGAAGACAACAAATGTCCTACAAGCATCATACCTTGATACATCTTCCCATTAATCTCAACCTCATATGACTCCATGACCTCTTGAATTGCAGCACCAATGTCACAAAGGCGCACATCGATTCCAGCTTCCTGGATCATGTTGGAGGAATCAACATATTACAACACAGTCTAATCGGAGCAAAAATCAAAACAACACACCACACAAATCAAACAGAAAATCTGTCTGTTTATTATCTTCACATCAATAAAACTTCTGAGCAAGCACACGTACATAAAGTCATAAACAAGTAAGTACAGTTCATTAAAAATAAAATAAGATATAGATGTAAATGCTACAATAAAATATGAAACATGTGTATTTATATATGTACAGTGTCAAAAAGACACACTAGTTCTACTAATTCCCTGAACAATTTTGTATAGCTGCCCAAACTCCAAGTATATCAGAAATGGAAACTCCCGTAACCACTAACCAACAAACAGAAATCAAAGAAGCCTAGATATTTTCCCACCGTTAGTTTAAAAACAAAGACATACTCTTAAAGATGCAACATTCTACTCTAAGGAAATTAGCTAGAAACGCCATACACCATACTCCCAAAAATTATTACATCATACCAGTAATAGACTTTGGTTTCAGGCCCAACTCAATATAGGATCTCAACACACCTTTCACACCCATAACTTAAGCATTGTTTCAGCCTTTTGCATTGTTTCACACGCACAATCTGATCCCTCATTCCGGTACTGAGCATTCAGAATTGGATGTGATATTAGTAAAAGATAAAGGCCGTTAACTAGAGTCTCACAGTCTGCCACCTTCCTTTCCAAGATTATTATGTGGACACTTTACAGATCTATCTACACACATTATGTGCACTGCTTGATAAACTCAAGTTCATGATCAATTTATTTGACAAATCCAACCTGACTTTGAGAGTGAGTTATATTGAGAGTAACTGAACTTGTTTGTTAATTGGGCCACAACTCACAAATTAAGACAAGGCACCTAAACATGACCAGCAATGAAGCACGGATGCACTAAAATCTTGGCCGAATCGCACCCCATATGATGCGATATGACATCAATGCATATCGAAAAGTATCCGAATTTTTTATTTAAAACACAAAAATTCTGATACCACGGAGACACACCACAACATGTCTCCAATACACCACGGATCTGGAAGTATATCTTACGATTGTACATTTTTCAAGTACATCAATCAAAACTTTTCCTCCTTAATTACTTTTCTCTCAACTCTAATTACATCTTCTCTCTCCTATTCAATTTGTGATGCACTCATTTTATATTCTTTTATTGTTACCATTTTTTAAGATTGGCTGTTTCCTATAATTCTTTACCAATTATCAATTGTTGCTAATTCAATTTCACGTGTTAGTGGGTTACAAATTTGAAAGCCACACTATTTACTGATGATGATGGTGAAGGAGGAGAGGACATTGATGCTACTCCAATTAGTTTAGGTTTAAGAGTATTTAGTAAATGTGTTAAAATTTGTGTTGAGTTTGGTTTTGTTAGACAATAATTTAACTAGTGTCTAATTTTATATTTAACATACATATCTTAAACACATTGTATCTTGTATTTTTCAATGTCTGACGTATTGCCGTATCGGATATGTATTGTATCCAATACCCATATTGTGTCTGTGCTTCATTGAGGACCAGTATTTGAATTAATCTTGTTATTTATTGCTTTAGACACATGTATAGACGGTTAACATTGTTTCAGCAGCTAGTATTTGAATTGAGCATTTCGACTTATTTAGTTATATTAGAAAAATGGTTTCATTACATGATGTAATGCTCTTCTTTTGACATAAATGAAGACCAACCTGTCACACAGTTGAGTATTTTTCTATTAAGTACCTTAATACCCGTATATGTTGCTTCCCTAGAGGCTTCAAGCAGTGGATCAAACATCGGGTTGAACGCCACAGTAAAAGCACAATCAACAATATGTCCTACAGAGAAAGTTCATGACAAAAAGTTGAATAAAGTAATTATAGATTATGAGCACCATTATCCCAGAAATTCAAGTCCAGGAAAATATTCCTTGTGTATTACCATCTACATGGGTGCCAAAATCCAACTTCATCACATCATCATACTGAAGAACAGTCTTATCTCCCGAATTAGGAGTCCAGTGAGCAGCAACCCTGGAGAGCAAATAATCTCATTAACAAAATTCTGGAAAGAAACCGCAAAATAATAAAAACCAGTCTTTTTCTACTAGGTGAGGTTGACTACAGTGATCAATCATCATTCAGATAAAACCAATTCTTTACAGAGGCCGATTAAAAATATGAATACTTATTAACAGTTTCACTCCATGATCTTGGTCTTCATTTACTTCTAATTGTTAGTTAACAACAATCAACTCTCAAAATTGGAGCTTCCACTCATCTTCTCACAAGTCCAAACCACTTCAGATAAACGTCAACCTTCTTTTTTATTCAAGTGCCACTCCTAAGTTCTACCTACTTCCTTTCTAATACATTCATTTATAATCTTATCACGTATGACCATTCATCAAAGAAAAAAATGTCTCAGCTTTGCACTACCTATCTTGATCTCTTTTTGATCCTTTATCACCCAACCTTCGGTACCATAACCCGAGAAACCATAAAGAATAACAGATAGAGAACGAAAGTTTTACCAATTCAAAGAGCACCCTGTGGGGAAAGCAATGCCTGCTTGCAGGCCATCCTCAGATATTAGCTTACGAACGGTGTTCTCTAAAGTTTCACACATATCGGTCATCAACATTCCAGGCTTTATAATGCTTTTCATATACTTCCGAACCTACTCAGAGACAAAGAAACTTGAGTATATATATGAAGTTACTGATATAAAACCATGATTTATCATGGAACATATGTACTTTCTACCAACTCTTCATTAGAGTTAAAAGAAAATAAACCACATCCAAAAGAAAATTATTAGACAGAGAAAATTAGATAGTAATTCATTGGTTGATATGTAATGAAGTGGGGGACGTAAATGCGGATCTATCACGGACTTTGTAAATGTGAAGATTTGATTTACACCCCAGATTTCTTTTCATGCATTTCAATATAAATTTTCTCAGATGTTCACCCTGACTTCAGAAGGAATTAAAGACATGAGGTCAGATAGATCCATATTAATTTTTCATCCACTTTTCCCTTTTCATTTCCTCTTCCCTATCCAAATAATGAACAGTCCAAAAACTACTCATCAAAATACACGACTAATGCTGGAATGTAACAATCTAAATTGCAACCTGACGATGGACTTCAGCTGCTCGACGGACTGAATTATAAATTGGTTTCTCAAGGCGCTCCAGCTCTCTCTTCTCCTCTGATGTTGTTCTCCATAAGTTACTAGCATATAAATTCCAACATAAATATTAAGATTTTGAAAGTTCAAAACAAAATATGGAAACAAAATGAGTATAGGAAAAGAAAAACAAATGTATATATTGTGGCAGGAACATGACACCCAAGTAGTTGTAAATGTTGTTCACCCCAGGAAGTGTTTAAGCAATGCACTTCTTGGTTTGGCAAGTAAATCCACCCACGTGTTAATGGTGCAAAAATGAAGTTAGTTCATGAAAATCAGAAGTGAGTCTAAATAGATTTTAAAACCTTCTTCACTATTTTTTATTCTCTGCAAGCTTCGTAATTGTAAGGAATTCTGTCGTTATTTCAAAAACTTAATGACACAAGCTTTGGAACCATAAAGTCTTGGGGAGCAACATCATTTAGTGAGAGGTCGTTAATGATACAATGAAGTGTGGAATAGCCATGTCTAAAAACACTACAGCAGCAGATTAGCCGCTGACGTGAAGATAGCAGGTACAATTAAAAAAGTTGAAATACACAAATGCTTAGGCTCAAATGCATCTGGGTATCTCTTAGAATTTGGATCGGGCCTCATTCAACCCCACAAAATCAGCTAGTAGAATGAGAGATGCCTTTCACTTATCACCACTATTCATACCACATCACTATCTAATGCAGGACTCTCAAAATACACCTTGTGTGTCCAAGACCGGACACGTGACCTAGATGGCCCAATAACAAATTGATAATGGTTGGCGATACAAATTCGGAATATTCTGTGATACCGTATAAGAATTTGGGTTGAAAATAATTCAACCTCACAAAACTTACTTATAAGGTGAGGGTTGCCTTTGGCTTATAACCACTATTTCGATGATATCACAATCCAATGTGGGACCCTCAACAACCCCCATGTATACAAATATCATTTTTTTAGTCACTCTAAATTTTGGGACTCAAACCAATTTTTCATGAAAATGTCATCATATATTGCTTAAATTTATATATCATCCACTTACTCGTCTTTATACTGCTGAATTTCACCTTCTGGGAAATCTCCAGAAGGGAAAAGATCAAGAACAGGAATTGATGGTGGATCTGTCTGCTCAATGGGTCCTTTCTTTTTCCTGACCACAGAATGATAAAATGAGATCTTCGGTAAAAATGCACTATTTGGAGAATAATCATTAAAGGCAGAAGAAGCCCTCACTTGCTTTTAGATTTCTTCTTTTTCTTCTTTGTAACTTCTGTTAGAAGAGAAAAATGCATTTCAATTGAGATCAATAATAAGACAGGTACATGGTATTATATTACATACCAAGTGTAAATAGTTCAAAAATAAAACATCACTACTTCACAGACTAATATAATAACTGCATCACTTAGCGTAATTTTGAGTTTCTTACTAGAGAAATGCCTATACTTCTGACATAGTCAATTATTAGGGATCCTATTTTTTCATGTTCAGAGATCAGACAATGTTCATAGAAAGTAGCATGCTGTTTTAGTTTTAACAATGAAGAAACATGGCTATTAATATACAATTAATTAAAAATTATTAACCCAGTAATGGAATATCATATCTAGAGTGACTTGATTATGATAGAGAAGAGAAAAGCAATAAAAATAAAAACCAGGGGAGAAAAAAAAAGTGAAATAGAACGAAATAAACAAGTGAACGATCTATGAAGACTTAGAATAGGAGAAAGCATTCTCCTTCAAGAGTTTCCCTTAGAGCTACAGCTCTCTTTACCTTAAACTAAAAATATGTGCAACACCACTACCCCTTATACCTATTTATCTATCAAACTAAACACCACTACCCCTTACACCTATTAATCTAACAAACTAACTCCCTTTAACTACCTAGCTAAAAATTTGCGCGACACCACTACCCCTTATACCTATTTATCTATCAAACTAAACACCACTACCCCTTACACCTATTAATCTATCAAACTAATTCCCTTTACCTACCTAGCTAACTGTTCTAAAGGTCCCTAACTAAGGACCTGTTTGATTTGCTCATTTTATGTTGTTATTTTCATTGAAAATGATAGATAAAATGTGTTCAGTTTGCTTATAGGATATTCCTAATGTTGAATTTTACAGTTTAAATCAACCAAAAGTATGAGAAATGGAACCTTGATAGAAATGAATATACTAACACAAGGAATGAATAAAGCATTAAGCCCTAGTATATTTCTTCTGTAAAATATTTATGTGCTCACAATAACCAGCACGTCAAAGTGAAATTAGTAATATTCATAACAGGAGAATTCATTGGCATATTATACTGTATTAAACAGATAACTTCATTAGTTAAGCTATACAATTAATGAACAGCATAATCAATGTAGCACCGACTCCTCTGAAAAAAGAGGTGTCTGTGTCGGTATCGGACACCTGCACCAACACTTGTAATTACATTTAATTTATTCATCTTTTCAAATTATTACTTGTGTCGCCGTGTGAGTGTCAGTGTCGGGGTCGTATTCGGAGTGTCCTGCTTCATAAAGCATAATTATTACCTTTACCATCATCTTCTTCTTTCTGTGGTGACAAAGAAATCTCAGCAACTCCTTCTACAAGACTTGGAACCTCTTTAGCTCCATTTTCTTCTGACAATATATCTGAATGAGAATTTTCCTCCGCCATGGATGAAAACCTACGTGTTCAATCAAAATACAAAGTAAGTTCTCACATACAAACCGAAATCATATTCATATACGCTCTTTTCCATGTAGTAAGACATGTTATCGATTGCATCGATTGAACACACAATCGCGGAATCGAGGTGTAGAATGAAGCTCCGCTGTGACGCAATAATCTGGTGCGGTGGCGGCTATAGCGCCGAAAATCGCGCGCGGTGGAATTGGATCCTCGCACGCATCACGAGAGGGAAGGAAAATTTGATAGATATCTAGAAAACCTGGAAGACTTTCTCGCTGTTTCTGACGATCGACTCCCTCCGGCGAGATTTTGCTTTTTCTACGGCTAAGCTGAGGTCAGTGCGAGCTGTGCGTTCTACTAGTTTTGTTGTCCTAGGGTTTTAATTGTAAGAAAAATAAATAAATAAATCAATTTGCTTTTTTTTTTATTAGTAGTTGATAAATTTATTTTCTTTTACAACAGAGCAACGTGGATCGGCAAGGTTAATAAGTTATTGTTCAAGTTAATAAATAAGTGAAAAAGTAGTTTAAGTGTGTGAATAAGAGAATGTCTGAAATGGCGTGTAGTGTTTTATATAGTGTGAGTTGTTAAATACAACACATACGAATTGCGATTTGATCATATTCAATAGTGGGAAATATGTTGGGGTGAAATCACGTGTCCTTTGCTAGGTTGAGGTTCACTTGTTCAGTTGTCTTTTTGTGTTATATTTGTTATTATACTTTCATTGTGGGTCTTGTGAGTGGGACATAACAATCGCCCTTAGACATTGTTTCTGCTCATAGAACGAGAGTTTGTCATGCATGCCTTTAGTTAGGCTTCTATTTGAAGAAAATGGAAGAGCCTTAATAGGACATCAATAACATTGGAAACATGCGCATTAATATCTCCCTCGTGATTAGAAAATGTTTTGCAAGGAAGTCTCGACGAGTAGCCTTATGTCTGGTAGCAACTATGTCTTTGTGTACTATGATATTCGAGTAATCTAAATAGTCTGAGGTAAGATCTCGACCTTTGGTGGTACAGTCTATGCTTTCTAATGTTTACTAATGTGGATCGTGCAGTCATCTTCATTAAAGGATATACGAGGAGTCATAGGGTTACCATATCCCCTATTGTCTCTCTTGAATCTTGAAAGCTCTTTTCCGATGTATGCAAATTCTTTTATCTTCGTAAATACCCTCTGACTGGTCATCATTTCGCCGCATTTATGCCACCTCTTCAAGCAGAGTACATAACATGTGAGTCTTCAAGTTCATCTTTTTTAAGGTAACGCCTCAAAACATTTATTTCCTTTTATAATTTCTTGTTTATAATGGTTTTGAAAAAAAGGGTTATGAAAGGTTTGAAGGAGAAAATTGTCATTGATGGCAGAACGTTGGGTGGGGACATTTACTCTAAAAAGATGCTAAGTTTTGGCATTTCATGTCTTGCACTTGACAAAATCTATTGTTATAGATAACATTTGACAGGAATGCAAAGCTCGAACTTATTACCAAAGAAAAATTTTCATTTGGGATTTCATCTATTTTTTTCCTATCCCAGAACCTGATAATAGGTTTCTCTGGTTTTCTTTTACGATCTTCTTCCTTTTTAACGTGTCTTTGAAGAGGTTCTTTGGTTGAGGGAGGCCTCTCATGATGGATATAATGTTCTAACGCTTTCCTCTTTGGTCTTCCTCTTCATTGACGTTGTTGTCTTTCTTCCTTTTAGCCTTGATGACTACCTCTATAGTTTTCTTTAGGGACTTTTTTCCTTAATGAGTGATTTGTTTTTCCCTTTGTTGATTTTCCTTTTAATCTTGACTTCTTTAGAGTGTGTTTGGATGAGGTAATTGAAAATGTTAAAGGAATTTAAAATTCAAAGCAATTCAAATGATTCAATTGAAATCCATTCATTTTTAAATTATTTTGTTTGGATGGAGTATTACGATAATTCACTGTTAGATTTAAATTTTTTTCAAATAATTTGCAATTAAAAAAATTGAAAAGTAGGGACCAATTCGCAATGTTTAAAAAGTTGAATGATCAAATTGTAAATTTTAAAAATTATTAAGGACTAATTTGCAATTTTTTTGGGGTCAATTTTGTAATTTTGGAAAATATGAGGACCAATTTGCAAAATTTGAAGAAATAATAGTAATAAATACATTTTATAGAGTATGAGAGGAATTTCAAATTCTTTGATTTTTGGTGTCATTTCAAAATGATTAAATTTAACTTAAATAAAAATACTCCATAAATTTCCATCATTTTAACAATTTTTCATTTTTGTATCTAAACAATAAATTTTGTGCAAATCATTTTAAATTCCCTCAAAACATTACATTACCTCATCAAAATGCTTCATCCAAACACACTCTTAAGGTTTGTTTTTGTGCATTGTTTTTCTTCCTTGATGTGTTCAAGAGAGTTTACGATGAGAACATGGCCCATCGTCCTTGGTTTGTATCATCCCAACAACTGTTTTAGTATTTCTCAATCGCTAGACTGTGTCCGGGTTCCCTACTCCTCGACCCATCTCTCTTTCTTCGGCTATAAGTTATTCCTCATAATTAATATAGCTTTAGGCCTTCTTCAACATGTCATTTAAGTTATGGACTTCATCCAATCCATGTTTTTCACAGAATATGTAGTACAGACTCAACCTCTTTTTGAATATTTAGAATTTGAAATCATCATTTGTTTCCTACTACTTTTTGTGAATTGACCAATGTATTCCCCTATGGTTTCTTTCTTTTCCATTGGATTTTGCTGAGCACAACTATGGTGGTGGATTTTTGCTTTGCATTGTAAATTAGGCGGTGAAAGAGTTGTATAACCCCTTTTAAGAACTTTTTGCTTCTGTACGAGAGGGCCTTAAACCATGTCATGGCGTATCCCTTAAGATTTAACAACAACATGCATTTTACGACTCATCAATCATGATAATAGTTCATCTTGGTACCTATATGCTCAATGTATTCGTTAAGATCCCTCATTACGTCATAGTTCTCTGACTTTTGGGGGCTTTTCAAGAGATATTAGGATCTTGCTATTGAGGATTCATCTAAAGAGCGAGTTTTTCTCTATTACTAGTCTGTGCATCAGCACCATGTCCTTCTTCCCTTATGGAGTGGCGATCACTGATAATGATGGTCATTTGGTGGCGCGTTGTGTATGCCTTTTCCTCTTTAACCATGAGGTGGAGTTTGTTGTCCTCGACACAGATTGCGGCCTAGTGATCTAAGTTATGGTTCGAATCTTTTCTCATTGTGTGAAACGATTTCAAGAATGGAATAATCCCCAAAGAAAGTGAATTGTAATTTTTCTTTGATCACAAGTATCCTTTCAACAAGGAAGTATGAATATTGTTGTTGCACTAGGTTATACACATTGCTCATCAAATTATTTGCCCATTGTGTGCCTAATTAGCTTGTAGTTGTTGAAAATTGTGGGGCATTTCATGTCCAAGAATTAGATATTGCAACAAAGGATGCTTTGATGTTTGACCTTGAAGCACTTGTAAAAAAAATTATAGGTTGGAAGAACTTGGAAGACCCCTATTTCAAACGATTGGAGGTGATAGGTTTTGTAGTGTCAAAAGTGTATGGGGAGTAACTAAGACATGAGCATCTCCGGTCAGTGGAGAAAGTTAAGCTTTCTCCACCAGACTAAAGAGTGTTGGTTACGACAATGGTTGTGGTGTTGACATTATATGTCGTGGTCAAGCGAATGGTATTTGATGTTGAAATGATGGTATAAATTGAATCAACGATCTGTACGAGAAAGAGATTGGTGTTTTGAAACAGAAAAGATAGATAATTTGAATTCATGATGCGTACATTGTGGTTTTTTGTGGAAACTTATGGGAATCGTTAGTCGATTCTCATTGACGGCACCATTAATCTGTGTTGGAACCAAAAATATGAGGCGATTCAATGAAACAAATTTATGATGTAATGGAGTGAGATTCTAGTACGACGGAGCGAGAATGGACCTACAATATTAGCACTCTAACACCCAAATTTAAGAATGAGTGGGAAAATAGTTTAAGTGTGTAAATGAGAGAATAAATGAATGTTTATATATTGTGAGCGGTTAAAACCATCTCCATGAGATACGACGTCACATGCAGGTTATTGTTCAATCAAATCTAACAATAAGAAATATATTGGAGGACATAATCAATTGTCATCTATTAGAGTGAGGTCTCACTTATTCCGAACGTCTCTAATGATGTTTTTTATTGAATCTTTCGTCACGAACTTGTGAACGAGCCAAAACAATCTAAATTTAAAAATATTAAACCAATCATATTTTGAAATAGATATTCTTTTATATCAATATTCTTTTATATCAAATTAAACTTTATGCACTTCTTATAGAAAAATCTTTACACTCTTAATAAAGCATAGTAATAATTTTTATAAGAGTTGCTTTGAAAGTAGTTATGATTATACTCAAATACTTTTAACCATTTGACGATTACAATTGACCGACAATAAAAATAAATTTTATATTGATAGTGTATCTTATGTACATTAATAAAAATAATTTGCTTTTTTTTTTCAAAAAATAAAAATAATTTATAAATACTCTTAATATTGGTTTTTTTTTAGAGTCGTGTCCATATAAATGAAAAGAATTTTTAGCAAGAGCTCTTGGATTTCAACTCTTATATTAATGATCTTTGCTGTTTAGTTGAAGATTTCATTTAGATATTGAATGATGAATAAGGTGGAGTGTCTTCTAACACTATCCGAAGAGCCGATTTCACCACCAACCGTTAGTTGGTTCAGTGGTGATTGGCGCTTGACTTGGTAGGGAGAACTACGGTTTGATCCCCCGCAACTGTGATCGGAAGGGGGATGAAACCACTTTTGATTGTAATCTTTGCAATGAGACTTGAAAAACCAAATTCCTTGGATGTACTAGTACTTATTTTTCATTACCTTAATCACATCACAGGGGTTTCTAGCTTAGAATGAATACAATTATAGTGCATGAGACAAAATATTTTAAATTTCTCTTTATGTGGCTTGGTCGTGAGGATTTTTCTAATCAAATAAATTGTGTACGAGTTCCTTTAAGTAGTTAAACAAGACATGAAGACATGACTCGTGTAATATGGAATGTTAATGTTTTTGATAATATTTTCAAAATATAAAAAGAGAGTTATTAGAAGTCTTCGAGGTGCTTTGTTTTAGTTAAATATATTTTTTTTTAATATTTTTTAAAATAGATTTTATAAAATTGTTTTTCAAAATATTATAATTTTTTTATATATGTTTTTTTTTTTTTAAAATGAAAGACTAATTTTGACATCTTATTATAAACATATATTATTGAAGACTAAAACCTAGTCAAAATTATAATTTTTTCATTTAAAAAATGATTTTTATGAAAATCTATTTAAAATAGCTTCAAAATTAAATGATTTTTTTGAAATTTTGATGTCCAATTTTTTTTCTTTTCTATAAATAGATGAAATGAAATACTTAAAATTACATTTTAAGAATAACTATTCAAACCAAATTTTCATTTGAAGTTTTTATAAACAATATTTTTATAAAATTATTTTGCACAAAATTATGTAACACTATAAAAATCATTTTTAAAAAAAGTCAAAACAAACGGATTAATCCAGATAAATTAATGGAGTTAAAAAAAATTGACAAGAATATCTTCCAATAATTAGCATGAAGAAATATATTGGCTCAAATACTATAGAAATAAATAAGTTTTTTAAGGAGATACAAATGCCTATTTTGTCCATTAATTAAGCCTCCCTCATTCGAAAAAGAAGAAGCTAAATTATGACCTTGCAAAGTGATTAAATTTGAGAAATTCTTATTTCACTGATTTTTCACACTCAGTCTCTACTTATTTTATCCCTACGACGTGTTTAACCTTACTTCTCACATTATATGTTATGTGATATCGACAAAGTAATGTATTAGAAGAAGGAAATACCTTTGCCACCATATTCTTTTGTCAAAGAATTTACGATACGAATTCATGCATCCATTATTTGTTCAACAATCACACCGGGCTTCACCGATTTTCCATATTCGGTCTCTACTTGTTTCGTCCCTACGACGGGTTTAACCTTACTTATCACATTACATGTTATATGATATCGACAAAGTAATGTATTATAAGAAGGAAATATCTTTGCCACCATATTCATCAACGCGGTATCGCAATCCGTAACAATCGCCTTAGGCATCTTGACTTGTTCCTTCAAAAGTGACCGACACACTGAAGGATAGAAAAACACTTAGAAAGAGGGGGTTTGAATAAGTGTAGCTTTAAAAAACTTGACAGATAAAAATAAATTGCACAGTTATTTTTATCCTGGTTCGTTGTTAACTAAACTACTCCAGTCCACCCCCGCAGAGATGATTTACCTCAACTGAGGATTTAATCCACTAATCGCACGGATTACAATGGTTTTCCACTTAGTCAGCAACTAAGTCTTCCAGAGTCTTCTGATCACACACTGATCACTCCAGGAACACTGCTTAGATACCCTCTAAGACTTTTCTAGAGTCTACTGATCCACACGATCACTCTAGTTACAACCTGCTTAGATCACTTCTAAGACTTCCTAGAGTATTCTGATCCACACGATCACTCTAGTTCCTTACAACTTAATGTAATCAATTCTAAGAGTATTACAATTGCTTCTTAAAAGCGATAATCACAAACTGTGATATTTCTCTTAATCGTTTAAGCTTAATCTCACTAATATATTACAACAGCAATGTAGTGAGCTTTGATGAAGATGAAGATTCTGAGTTTTGATTTGAACAGCGTTTGAGCAAGTTTAATATGAGTTGTTTTGGTGCAGAATCGTTAACCTTGCTTCTCATCAGAACTTCATATTTATAGGCGTTGGAGAAGATGACCGTTGAGTGCATTTAATGCTTTGCGTGTTCCGTACAGCATCGCATTTAATGTTATACGCTTTTGTCAACTACCTCGAGCCTTGTTCACGCTGTGTCTACTGACGTAGCCTTTAATAGCTTATAACATTCCTTTTGTCAGTCAGCGTAGCTTGCCACTTGTACTTCCTTCTGATCTGATGTTTGTGAATACAACGTTTGAATATCATCAGAGTCAAACAGCTTGGTGTATAGCATCTTCTGATCTTCTGACCTTGAAGTGCTTCTGAGCGTGATACCATCAGAACTTCAGTGCTTCTGTTCTCTTGTTCTTCTGATGCTTCCATAGACCCATGTTCTGATTCTGCTTCGACCATCTTCTGATGTCTTGCCAGACCATGTTCTGATGTTGCATGCTGAACCCTTTGAGACAAAGCTTCTGAGCGCTGAATTATGCGTACTCTTTATATATTTCCTGAAAGGGAAATTGCAATGGATTAGAGTACCATATTATCTTAAGCAAAATTCATATTATTGTTATCATCAAAACTAAGATAATTGATCAGAACAAATCTTGTTCTAACAATCTCCCCCTTTTTGATGATGACAAAAACATATATAAATGATATGAATTTGCGATCAGAAAGAACAGACGGCAAAAGACAAATTACACAGCTATAGCATAAGCATATGAATATGTCTCCCCCTGAGATTAACAATCTCCCCCTGAGATAAATAATCTCCCCCTGAAATAAATACTCGAAGAACTTTAATAAAAGACTTCCCTGATTATTTCGGTAGAGACGATCATATAAGCTTCTTGTCTTCAGAGAATTCCTAGCTTCTGACTTCTGCTTCCATTGGACAGCTTCAGAACTAGAATTTCCTTAGATCCCTAGAACACTCACAGCTTCTGATTCCTGCTTCCATCTAGGACAGCTTCAGAACTTGAATTTCTTTGATCTTCTGAACATTCACAGCTTCTGACTTCTGCTTCCATCTAGGACAGCTTCAGAACTTGAATTTCTTTGATCTTCTGAACATTCACAGCTTCTGATTTCTGCTTCCATTTAGGACAGCTTCAGAACTTGAGTTTTCTGGATCTTTAGAACATTCGCAGCTTCTGATTTCTGCTTCCCTCGGATAGCTTCAGAGCTTTGAATTCCTACCAGCATCACTTCATGCTAGATTTGTATCAGAACATTGTTGAATGTATCAGAGCATCATCTGAGCATCTCTACATCCTGAAATGTTACAGAACAAAAACTAAACGACAAAAGTCAGCATGAACGAGTCAGAACATAAAATGTATATTCGAACACATTATATGTATCAGAGCCATATAGGCTAAAATAATGTATCAGAGCAAATAGAATTTTGTCATAGAAAATAGACAAATATGGATCAAATTCTATTATCAGTGCTTCTGATCTCTGAAGCTTGATAGCACTCAGCTTGCTTCAGTTTCCATGGTTTTGCTTCTTGTGTTTGCTTTGAAGATTCTCTTCACTTCTTTATACCTGCAAAACACTTAAACCATATAGAACTTGCAGTTCTTGTTAGTAAATGTGTGTGGGCGCTTTACCCAGCAACTGATAGATTTAATCAAATCATTTATCATTTATCTTTCTCCCCCTTTTTGTCATATCATCAAAAAGCAAAAAAGATTCAGAGATAAACCAACGAAACACACGGAGGAAGAAGATGATTTCATTAAAGGTCAAACAGCAGGTACAGAAGTACATGAAGATAAGAAAGATCAGATGCACAAAGACAGATGCAACGAACAGAAAGAAACAACACAGACTCAATCTAAGATGGCCCTAGTCTTGACAAGATCTTGGTCAGCATCTCTTGAACCATATTGTTGTGTCCTTCTTGCCTCACCACGAAAGCGCTATACGCAGCATTGAGTGAGCTTTGCTCATCCTGTCTCTTCTGAATTTCTTCTAGAGTCCTTGCAAGATGAGAAGATTCATCAGAAGAAGCTTCACAGCTTCTATCCACAGGGATGACATGTTGATCTGCAGCTTCCATAGATAGATCATTTGCAGGGATTTCCTCAACAGGGACAGTTTTAGCAACATGATCTTCAGCATCTGCTTCTTGCATAGAAGCATTTCCATATTCTGCAGCAGGAATTTCCGAGTCTCCATTTTCAAGTGCCTGAAGAATGGCAGCTAGATTCCTTGGAGCAGAAGGACCTTCAACTTCTGGTGGGTCAACAACTTCTGGAATGACCAAGCTTGGGTCTTCCTTAGACGGGTTTTCCCTCAGATAGTCAAAAAGAGTCTTGAAGTCTCCTAGCAGAACAGGATAATCAGGAATAAAGATAACCATATCCCTGCATGGATTTGCTTCCATTTCAGCAGCCAGTCTTAATACTTCCAATTCATCCACAAAGGGCTTCTCCTCAGCAGCAACACAATTTCTGAGAGGATGGTAGTATATACCATTATCTTCCTCCAGAAGGTAACCAGGGTAACCAGGGGCAGCAGCCACTAGTCTTTTCTGTACTCCCATTGCTTCTACTTGAAAATCCTTGCGAAATCTTCTCCAGAGATTTCTTGTAGAAACATCATCCAGACCATTTAGGAATGCATCCTTCAGAAGGTCTAGACTGCTAATCACCTCATGTCTGAAAAGTTCCAGGTAGGTATAGGGTTCAGGTTCAGGCGGATTGAAGGTGAATTTGTAGTCAGGGTAGAGAAGACAGTAAGGTTTGGATTTTCTGGTAGGTAAGGGATGGGATATAGAAGGTGGAGGTACGGTGGATGAGGAAGAAGGGATATCTGAGAGAATGATTGATGAGGATGGAATATCAGAAATGATAGATTGAGACGAGGATGGAGTGTTTGTAAAGGGAATTGGTGAGAAAGATTTATCAGAAGGAGTTGGGGGAAGAATACTTAAAGGTGTGGGGTTTAGAATGGGAGAGGAGAAGGATGATGGAGAAGGATTTGGTAAGGTGAAGTTTACTTTTGGTTCGGAAGGAGGTGATTTGGGAGAAGGTTTAGGGACAGAAGGAGGTGGAGTAAAAACCTTTCTGGAGATTTGTACAGAAGAAGAAGATCTTGTTCTGCGAAAGGAATCTCTGATCCTTTTATCTCTTCGTTCTTCAGAGTCCACCTTGTCAGGATCATAGGTGACCCTCAACTTCTTGGCTTTCTCAGCCTCATCTTCTTGGACTTTTCTTTTTAGCCTAGCCTTTAGTTCCTTCTGATCCTTCTTCAGAAGATCAGCCTTGGACGGAAGTAATCTGCCACGGATCCAAGCAGGATCAATATCTGATTGCTTCCTAACACAATCTTCCAGGTAAGACTTGACAACCTGATGCAGTTCTTCTTGAAACAGGGAGGCAAAACCTTCAGCAACAACTCTTCTTGAGAGAATGTCAGGAAAACTTGGGCACACAGAAGGTACATTTTTAATGAGTTCTAATCTGAACAGATCCACACCATTAAAAATGGGACCTTGAACTACTCCAAGCAAATGAGATGCATTGAGTTTTCTGATGGAGTCCAGCACTTTGCTTTCAATAAGAATGTCTGAAATCATTCTTCCAAACGGAATAGTCGTTCTTGGAAGATGAGGGTACTTCGCCCTTTCCTCTTCTCTTGACTCAAGGATTGAAGTCTTCAGATTCTCAAACAGAATGTGAGAGATGTTGATCTCAGTCTTTTTGCCAATGCAGAAAAGAGTGTGCTTGTGATCTGGACTGATGTAAGAGGAGGAGAGCATCCTTTTTCTGTGGTGAAGAGAACCCAGAATAATCTCAGCCCATACTCTATAAAATGGCCTCAAGGTGCCTGTGTTATTAGAGTCAATCCCAGAAGACTTAGAGATTTGTTTTTCAACTATTGACCAATCAACAGATGTATATCGAAAACCAGACCAACCTTCTTCATCATTCAGATTGTATAGCTTCCTGATCAGTTTTTCAGAGATAACCACTTCATGCCCTAGCACGAATGAAATGATGGCCGTTGGGGTAACCGTTGCATGTACCCAGAAATCCTTCACAAGATCAGGATAAATTGGACCAACCAATCTATTGAGATACTTGGACCATCCTTGCTCAAGGATTCTTGCATCACACTTAAAGCCATTCGCTTTAAGATTGTTGAAGTCCACAGCAGTTTCACATAAAACCTCCAAGTCCTTCGTGGGTATCAAGCAAGTTTTCAAAGGAGCATATTCATAATTTCGTAGAAGGATTTGTGAAGAAGTAAGTCTTTCTTTTGAGGAAGATGAACAGGAGGAAGAGTTCATGATGATAATGCTTTGAGATCAAATCAGAAAACTAGGGTTTGAAGAGAAATGCAACGAAGTGAATGCACAAAAGAGAGAGAAAGAGATAAAAAGAGGGAATGAAGATGAAGCGGGTTATTTAAAAGATTTAAAAAGAAATCATTATGCATTTAATGAGAAATGACATTAGGAGAGAGAACACAGTAAATGAAATGATTTAATACAGTTACCTAGGTCGGCGTCTTTTCAACTGCACGCTTTGTACAAACCGTACAGACACGTGTTCACCATCAGATAATAGATGACAGCTGTAAATTTCAGAATAGACTTTACGCCTTCAGATTCTGATCACTGCTTCTGATCTGATCAACTTTCTCTTCTGGAAACACTCCTTCTGAAGTGTGCTGATATAAATCTGAATGATCTTCTGATCCATTACTTCTGATATACACAGCTTCTGGAGGTTCACTTCTTTGTTCTACAGCTTCTGATAAGACAAAACTGTATCTGCAGAAATTCTTAAGCTCTTTGTTTCATCAGAAACAAGTTTATCATCAAACCAGATGTTTATTGATTCGTCCACAATCAATGTTTCAATTTTGTATATTCTGTAGCATTTAGAGCATTTAGAATACTCAAGAACGAAACACCAATGCTTGAGAAACAAACAAGACAAATGATTTCAAGACTGATAAACTATCTTTTCTGATCTCCTTCAGACAAAGTTTCTTCAACAGATTTAAGTACCAGAACTTGGAAGACAGTCTTTCTTCCCTTCAAGTGTTGAGATCAACTTGAGTCCAGGAGACATGTCATGTTGACTTTTATCTTCTTTGTCACCAAGAGAATATGCAAAAGAAATAGTCTTTTTCTTTGGTACCCACATTTTCTTGGGTCCTTTCTTGTTAGTTCTCCTTAAGTTCTGATTGAACTTAGGTTTAACATTGTAAGCAGAAGGAGTAACAGCATGATAATCTTTAGTGTGAGTTTCATGATATTTCCTAGGTTGTGTCACATGCTTTTTGGTGTGTGTTATGTGAAAACTTTGAGCATGTGAAGTGTGCCTAATATCATGGGAGTGGCCATACTTGAACTGATCATACAATGGCTTGTATGTGAGTTTCATTTCATCAACAGGTTCAAGTTTGTATGGGGTTTCACCCTCAAAACCAATGCCAACTCTTTTGTTTCCAGACACAGCATATATCATAGAAGCTAGCTGACTTCTGCCAATACTTCTAGATAAGAACTTCCTGAAACTTAAATCATATTCTTTCAGAATATGGTTTAGACTAGGAGTGGATTGTTCTGAATCAGAAGGAGATCCAACATTATTGGATAATTTTAAAAGTTTTTCTTTTAATTCAGAATTTTCCAACTCAAGCTTCTTTGTTTCAAATTCAAATAGCTTTTTCAGCTTTTTGTATTTGAGACTAATCTGAGACTTGAGTTCCAGAAGTTCAGTTAGACCGGAAACTAACTCATCTCTAGTAAGTTCAGAAAATACCTCTTCAGAATCTGATTCTGATGTAGATTCTGATCCGTCATCTTCTGTCGCCATCAGCGCACAGTTAGCCTGCTCGTCTTCAGAGTCTGAATCATCTTCTGACTCATCCCAGGTTGCCATAAGACCTTTCTTCTTATGAAACTTCTTCTTGGGATTTTCCTTCTGAAGATTTGGACATTCATTCTTGAAGTGTCCAGGCTCATTGCATTCATAGCACATGATCTTCTTCTTGTCAAATCTTCTGTCATCAGAAGATTCTCCACGTTCAAATTTCTTTGAACTTCTGAAGCCTCTGAACTTCCTTTGCTTGGTCTTCCAGAGTTGATTTAGCCTTCTGGAGATCAAAGACAGTTCATCTTCTTCTTCAGATTCTGATTCTTCAGGATCTTCTTCTCTAGCCTGAAAAGCGTTAGTGCATTTCTTGATATTTGATTTTAATGCAATAGACTTACCTTTCTTTTGAGGCTCATTTGCGTCCAGCTCTATTTCATGACTTCTCAAGGCACTGATAAGCTCTTCCAGAGAAACTTCATTCAGATTCTTTGCAATCTTGAATGCAGTCACCATAGGACCCCATCTTCTGGGTAAGCTTCTGATGATCTTCTTTACGTGATCAGCCTTGGTGTATCCCTTGTCAAGAACTCTCAATCCAGCAGTAAGAGTTTGAAATCTTGAAAACATCTTTTCAATGTCTTCATCATCCTCCATCTTGAAGGCTTCATACTTCTGGATTAAGGCTAGAGCTTTAGTCTCCTTGACTTGAGCATTTCCTTCATGAGTCATTTTCAAGGACTCATATATGTCATAGGCCGTTTCCCTGTTAGATATCTTCTCATACTCAGCATGAGAGATAGCATTCAGCAAAACAGTTCTGCATTTATGATGATTCCTGAAAAGCTTTTTCTGATCATCATTCATTTCTTGCCTTGTCAGCTTTACGCCTCTGGCATTTACTGGATGTTTGTAACCATCCATCAGAAGATCCCATAGATCACCATCTAGACCAAGAAAGTAACTTTCCAGTTTATCTTTCCAGTATTCAAAGTTTTCACCATCAAATACCGGCGGTTTAGTATAACCATTGTTACCGTTGTATTGCTCAGCAGAGCCAGATGTAGATACAGGTGTAGACTTTTCACTTTCATCAACCATCTTTTACTGAAGCGTTTTTCTCTTCCTGAATCTTTTCTAAACACGGTTAAGTGCTTGCACCTTAGAACCGGCGCTCTGATGCCAATTGAAGGATAGAAAAACACTTAGAAAGGGGGGGTTTGAATAAGTGTAGCTTTAAAAAACTTGACAGATAAAAATAAATTGCACAGTTATTTTTATCCTGGTTCGTTGTTAACTAAACTACTCCAGTCCACCCCCGCAGAGATGATTTACCTCAACTGAGGATTTAATCCACTAATCGCACGGATTACAATGGTTTTCCACTTAGTCAGCAACTAAGTCTTCCAGAGTCTTCTGATCACACACTGATCACTCCAGGAACACTGCTTAGATACCCTCTAAGACTTTTCTAGAGTCTACTGATCCACACGATCACTCTAGTTACAACCTGCTTAGATCACTTCTAAGACTTCCTAGAGTATTCTGATCCACACGATCACTCTAGTTCCTTACAACTTAATGTAATCAATTCTAAGAGTATTACAATTGCTTCTTAAAAGCGATAATCACAAACTGTGATATTTCTCTTAATCGTTTAAGCTTAATCTCACTAATATATTACAACAGCAATGTAGTGAGCTTTGATGAAGATGAAGATTCTGAGTTTTGATTTGAACAGCGTTTGAGCAAGTTTAATATGAGTTGTTTTGGTGCAGAATCGTTAACCTTGCTTCTCATCAGAACTTCATATTTATAGGCGTTGGAGAAGATGACCGTTGAGTGCATTTAATGTTTTGCGTGTTCCGTACAGCATCGCATTTAATGTTATACGCTTTTGTCAACTACCTCGAGCCTTGTTCACGCTGTGTCTACTGACGTAGCCTTTAATAGCTTATAACGTTCCTTTTGTCAGTCAGCGTAGCTTGCCACTTGTACTTCCTTCTGATCTGATGTTTGTGAATACAACGTTTGAATATCATCAGAGTCAAACAGCTTGGTGCATAGCATCTTCTGATCTTCTGACCTTGAAGTGCTTCTGAGCGTGATACCATCAGAACTTCAGTGCTTCTGTTCTCTTGTTCTTCTGATGCTTCCATAGACCCATGTTCTGATTCTGCTTCGACCATCTTCTGATGTCTTGCCAGACCATGTTCTGATGTTGCATGCTGAACCCTTTGAGACAAAGCTTCTGAGCGGTGAATTATGCGTACTCTTTATATATTTCCTGAAAGGGAAATTGCAATGGATTAGAGTACCATATTATCTTAAGCAAAATTCATATTATTGTTATCATCAAAACTAAGATAATTGATCAGAACAAATCTTGTTCTAACACACACCTCTAATGCCCACCTAAAATTATCCTTTTTTTCGCACTCCAAAAAATCAAAACTAACGATGTATGTCTTCTCGGTGGATGTAACACTGACCATCTCAAATAATGGAAGTCTATACTTGTTGGTCTTATAGGTATAATCGAGAATGAGCATTGTCGAAAACGTGTTGAACAACTTTATCGAATCCGAAAGAGTCCAAAATATATCTTAGACCGTAACCCCATAGTCGCAAGTTCTGTACCGTGACACGTATTTGTTATCATCCAACAATTTCAACAGTTGTTGCATCTCACTTCTATCTCCCATAATCGCCTTATTATTACGGTACCGGATGTTATACACTTGCCTTATAGTTGATACGTTGTCGGGTTCCTTCTGTTTCAATGTGGCAAGTATATTTTTCGGTTGGACATGATTCAAGGACGTTTCACTAATACATGTCTTCACTTCCAGTTTGAGCTGACATACACTAGGATGACCTTGTAACTTTGAGCGCAAATCATGGTTATGCAAACCACAAATAACCCTAAATTTCCATTTCTTTCTAGCTAATATATAACCATGGATTTTAAACGGACAATCGCATTTTCTACTATCTGTGTCGTCTCTTTTAAACTTCCTTAGAGGAGTATGATATTTCCTACTTCTTTTGCACAACATTGCTACGAAAGTGTTTCTTCTTTCTGTGCCATTATCTGATCTTCCTATTACCACACCAAAACAAAGCTTAGTTCACTCCTACGAATCCATGTGAGCATGCTATCGCGATCATCAAACTCTTGCTTGTTAATAAAGTCACCGCCAACATCTACCGCCTTTAGGACAACCCCTTCAACATTCGGAGAAACATCGACTAAAGGAACTAATTCTTTTAAGATATTATTGGGGTGCACCATACCTATTTGTAAATAATAACAAAAATAACACAAAATCACAAGACTGCTAAAAAAATAACACAAACATGTTCCGTAGATGTACCTCCAAAACGTGTTCATCTTCAACATGTTCCATAGATGTACCTACGGAAGGAACGTTACATTTTTTTACAGAAATTTGATGCATAATGTGAGCAATGCAATGGATAAAGATAAATGTTTACCTGAAATTCTGTCTTCTCTTGCTTCCTTTGATACGTTGCACCAAAAAGTTAAAGTTTTGGAGTGAAAAATGATATTGATGATGTAGAGTTTTTAGGTTGTGGAGGTGAGTGTTGAAGAAGAAAATCAACAATGAGGGAGTGATCATGTTGGTTCAAACTATATCAGATAGTTTTGTAGGTACATCTACGGATAATTTTGGCGCTAAGTCATGAAGGATAGAAAAACACTTAGAAAGGGGGGGTTTGAATAAGTGTAGCTTTAAAAACTTGACAGATAAAAATAAATTGCACAGTTATTTTTATCCTGGTTCGTTGTTAACTAAACTACTCCAGTCCACCCCCGCAGAGATGATTTACCTCAACTGAGGATTTAATCCACTAATAGCACGGATTACAATGATTCTCCACTTAGTCAGCAACTAAGTCTTCCAGAGTCTTCTGATCACACACTGATCACTCTAGGAACAACTGCTTAGATACCCTCTAAGACTTTTCTAGAGTATTCTGATCCACACGATCACTCTAGTTACAACCTGCTTAGATAACCTCTAAGACTTCCTAGAGTATTCTGATCCACACGATCACTCTAGTTCCTTACAACTTAATGTAATCAATTCTAAGAGTATTACAATTGCTTCTTAAAAGCTATAATCACAAACTGTGATATTTCTCTTAACGTTTAAGCTTAATCTCACTAATATATTACAACAGCAATGTAGTGAGCTTTGATGAAGATGAAGATTCTGAGCTTTGAGTAGAACAGAGTTTCAGCAAGTTAATATGAGTTGTTTTTGTGCAGAATCGTTAACCTTGCTTCTCATCAGAACTTCATATTTATAGGCGTTGGAGAAGATGACCGTTGAGTGCATTTAATGCTTTGCGTGTTCCGTACAGCATCGCATTTAATGTTATACGCTTTTGTCAACTACCTCGAGCCTTGTTCATGCTGTGTCTACTGACGTAGCCTATAATAGCTTTTAACGTTCCTTTTGTCAGTCAGCGTAGCTTGCCACTTGTACTTCCTTCTGATCTGATGTTTGTGAATACAACGTTTGAATATCATCAGAGTCAAACAGCTTGGTGCAAAGCATCTTCTGATCTTCTGACCTTGAAGTGCTTCTGAGCGTGATACCATCAGGACTTCAGTGCTTCTGATCTCTTGTTCTTCTGATGCTTCCATAGACCCATGTTCTGATTCTGCTTCGACCATCTTCTGATGTCTTGCCAGACCATGTTCTGATGTTGCATGCTGAACCCTTTGAGACAAAGCTTCTGAGCGCTGAATTATGCATACTCTTTATATATTTCCTGAAAAGGAAATTGCATTGAATTAGAGTACCATATTATCTTAAGCAAAATTCATATTATTGTTATCATCAAAACTAAGATAATTGATCAGAACAAATCTTGTTCTAACAATCTCCCCCTTTTTGATGATGACAAAAACATATATAAATGATATGAATTTGCGATCAGAAAGAGCAGACGGCAAAAGACAAATTACACAGCTATAGCATAAGCATATGAATATGTCTCCCCCTGAGATTAACAATCTCCCCCTGAGATAAATAATCTCCCCCTGAAATAAATACTCGAAGAACTTTAATAAAAGACTTCCCTGATTATTTCGGTAGAGACGATCACATAAGCTTCTGTCTTCAGAGAATTCATAGCTTCTGACTTCTGCTTCCATTGGACAGCTTCAGAACTAGAATTTCTTTAGATCCCTAGAACACTTCACAGCTTCTGATTCCTGCTTCCATCTAGGACAGCTTCAGAACTTGAATTTCTTTGATCTTCTGAACATTCACAGCTTCTGACTTCTGCTTCCATCTAGGACAGCTTCAGAACTTGAATTTCTTTGATCTTCTGAACATTCACAGCTTCTGATTTCTGCTTCCATTTAGGACAGCTTCAGAACTTGAGTTTTCTGGATCTTTAGAACATTCTCAGCTTCTGATTTCTGCTTCCCTCGGATAGCTTCAGAGCTTTGAATTTCTACCAAACATCACTTCATGCTAGATTTGTATCAGAACATTGTTGAATGTACCAGAGCATCATCAGAGCATCTCTACATCCTGAAATGTTACAGAACAAAAACTAAACGACAAAAGTCAGCATGAACGAGTCAGAACATAAAATGTATATTAGAACACATGATATGTATCAGAGCCATATAGGCTAAAATGATGTATCAGAGCAAATAGAATTTTGTCAGAGCAAATAGACAAATATGGATCAAATTCTATTATCAGTGCTTCTGATTCATTCTTCTTTCTTGCTTCTGATTTCTGATGCTTGACAGCACTCAGCTTGCTTCAGTTTCCATGAGCTTATTCTTTTTACAGAATAACACTTCTTATGGTTTTGCTTCTTGTGTTTGCTTTGAAGATTCTCTTCACTTCTTTATACCTGCAAAACACTTAAACCATATAGAACTTGCAGTTCTTGTTAGTAAATGTAACTGATTAAATCAAATCATTTATCACATATTTCTCCCCCTTTTTGTCATATCATCAAAAAGCAAAAAAGATTCAGAGACAAACAAAAACGAAACACACGGAGGAAGAAGATGATTTCATTGAAGTTCAAACAGCAGGTACAGAAGTACATGAAGATAAGTAAGATCAGATGCACAAAGACAGATGCAGCGAAAAGAAAGAAACAACACAGACTCAATCTAAGATGGCCCTAGCCTTGACAAGATCTTGGCCAGCATCTCTTGAACCTCATTGTTGTGTCCATCTTGCCTCACCATGAAAGCTCTATACTCAGCATTGAGTGAGCTTTGCTCATCCTGTCTCTTCTGAATTTCTTCCAGAGTCCTTGCAAGACGAGAAGATTCATCAGAAGAAGCTTCACCGCTTTCAACCACAGGAATAGCAACGTGATCTGTAGCTTCCATGGATAGATCATTTGCAGGGATTTCCTCAACATGATCTGATTCAGCAACATGATCTTTAGCATCTGCTTCTTGCATAGAAGCATCTCCATATTCTGCAGCAGGAATTTCCGAGTCTCCATTATCAAGTGCCTGAAGAATGGCAGCTAGATTCCTGGGAGCAGAAGGACCTTCAACTTCTGGTGGGTCAACAACTTCTGGAATGACCAAGCTTGGATCTTTCTCAGAAGGGTTTTCCCTCAGATAGTCAAAGAGAGTCTTGAAGTCTCCGAGCAAAACAGGATAATCAGGAACAAAGATAACAATATCCCTGCATGGATTTGCTTCCATTTCAGCAGCCAGTCTTGCTACTTCCAATTCATCCACAAAGGGCTTCTCCTCAGCAGCAACACAATTTCTGAGAGGATGGTAGTATATACCATTATCTTCCTCCAGAAGGTAACCAGAGTAACCAGGGGCAGCAGCCACTAGTCTTTTCTGTACTCCCATTGCTTCTACTTGAAAATCCTTGCGAAATCTTCTCCAGAGATTTCTTGTAGAAACATCATCCAGACCATTTAGAAATGCATCCTTCAGAAGGTCTAGACTGCTAATCACCTCATGTCTGAAAAGTTCCAGGTAGGTATAGGGTTCAGGTTCAGGCGGATTGAAGGTGAATTTGTAGTCAGGGTAGAGAAGACAGTAAGGTTTGGATTTTCTGGTAGGTAAGGGATGGGATATAGAAGGTGGAGGTACGGTGGATGAGGAAGAAGGGATATCTGAGAGAATGATTGATGAGGATGGAATATCAGAAATGATAGATTGAGACGAGGATGAAGTATTTGTAAAGGGAGTTGGTGAGAAAGATTTATCAGAAGGAGTTGGGGGAAGAATACTTAAAGGTGTGGGATTTAGAATGGGAGAGGAGAAGGATTTGGTAAGGTGAAGTTTATTTTTGGTTCAGATGGAGGTGATTGGAAAGATGGTTTAGGGACAGAAGGAGGTGGAGTAAAAACCTGTCTGGAGATTTGTACAGAAGAAGAAGATCTGGTTCTGCGAAAGGAATCTCTAATCCTTTTATCTCTTCGTTCTTCAGAGTCCACCTTGTCAGGATCATAGGTGACCCTCAACTTCTTGGCTTTCTCAGCCTCATCTTCTTGGGCTTTTCTTTTTAGCCTAGCCTTTAGTTTCTTCTGATCCTTCTTCAGAAGATCAACCTTGGACGGAAGTGCTCTGCCACGGATCCAAGCAGGATCAATATCTGATTGCTTCCTAACACAATCTTCCAGGTAAGACTTGACAACCTGATGCAGTTCTTCTTGAAACAAGGAGGCAAAACCTTCAACAGCAACTCTTCTTGAGAGAATGTCAGGAAAGCTTGGGCACACAGAAGGTACATTTTGAATGAGTTCTAATCTGAACAAATCCACACCATTAAAAATGGGACCTTGAACTACTCCAAGCAAATGGGATGCATTGAGTTTTCTGATGGAGTCCGGCACTTTGCTTTCAGTAAGAATGTCTGAAATCATTCTTCCAAACGGAATAGTCGTTCTTGAAAGCTGAGGGTACTTCGCCCTTTCCTCTTCTCTTGACTCAAGGATTGAAGTCTTCAGATTCTCAAACAGAATGTGAGAAATGTTGATCTCAGTCTTTTTGCCAATGCAGAAAAGAGTGTGCTTGTGATCTGGACTGATGTAAGAAGAGGAGAGCATCCTTTTTCTGTGGTGAAGAGAACCCAGAATAATCTCAGCCCATACTCTATAAAATGGCTTCAAGGTGCCTGTGTTATTCGAGTCAATCCCAGAAGACTTAGAGATTTGTTTTTCAACTATCGACCAATCAACGGATGCGTGTCGAAAACCAGACCAACCTTCTTCATCATTCAGATTGTATAGCTTCCTGATCAGTTTTTCAGAGATAACCACTTCATGCCCTAGCACGAATGAAATGATGGCCGTTGGGGTAACCGTTGCATGTACCCAGAAATCCTTCACAAGATCAGGATAAATTGGACCAACCAATCTATTAAGGTACTTGGACCATCCTTGCTCAAGGATTCTTGCATCACACTTAAAGCCATTCGCTTTAAGATTGTTTAAGTCCACAGCAGTTTCACATAAAACCTCCAAGTCCTTCGTGGGTATCAAGCAAGTTTTCAAAGGAGCATATTCATAATTTCGCAGAAGGATTTGTGAAGAAGTAAGTCTTTCTTTTGAGGAAGAAGAACAAGAGGAAGAGTCCATGATGATTATGTCGTAAGACTAGAACAAAGACTAGGGTTTGAAAAAAAAAAAAAAACAGATGCAGCGAAAAAAAATGTACAACAAAATAGAGAAACGGAGAAAAGAATGAAGTTGAAGCGGGCTATTTAAAAGATTTGAAAATAATTTAAATCATTTTGCATTAAATGAGAAATGACATTAGGAGAGATAGCATGGTAAATGAAATGATTAAATACAGTTACCTAGGTAGGCGTCTTTTCAACTGCACGCTTCGTACTGACCGTAGAGACACGTGTTCATCATCAGATAATGGATGACAGGTGTGAAATATTCAATAGGCTTTACGCCTTCTGATTTCAATCACTGCTTCTGAATTGATCAAGTTTCTCTTCTGGAAACCCTCCTTCTGAAGTGTGCTGATATAAATCTGAATGATCTTCTGATCCATTGCTTCTGATATACACAGCTTCTGGAGATTCACTTCTTTGTTCTGCAGCTTCTGATAAGACAAAACTGTATCTGCAGAAATTCTTAAGCTGCTTTGTTTCATCAGAAACAAGTTTATCATCAAACCAGATATTTATTGATTCGTCCACAATCAATGTTTCAATATAGTGTATTCTGTAGCATTTAGAGCATTTAGAATAATCAAGAACGAAACATCAATGCTTTAGAAACAAACAAAACAGATGGTTCCAAGACTAATAAACTTCCATTTCTGATCTCCTACGAACATAGTTTCTTCAACAGATTTAAGTACCAGAACTTGGAAGACAGTCCTTCTTCCCTTCAAGTGTTGAGACCAACTTGAGTCCAGGTGACATGACATGTTGACTTATATCTTCTTTGTCGCCAAGAGAATCTGCAAAAGAAATAGTCTTTTTCTTTGGTACCCACATTTTCTTGAGTCCTTTCTTGTTAGATTTTCTCAAGTTCTGATTGAACTTGGGTTTAACATTGTAAGCAATAGAAGGAACAACATGATAATTTTTAATGTGAGTTTCATGATATTTCCTAGGTTGTGTCACATGCATTTTGGTGTGTGTTATGTGAAAACTTTGAGCATGTGAAGTGTGCCTAATATCATGGGAGTGGCCATACTTGAACTGATCATACAATGGCTTGTATGTGAATTTCATTTTATCAACAGGTTCAAGTTTGTATGGGGTTTCACCCTCAAAACCAATGCCGACTCTTTTGTTTCCAGACACAGCATATATCATAGAAGCTAGCTGACTTCTGCCAATACTTCTAGATAAGAACTTCCTGAAACTTAAATCATATTCTTTCAGAATATGGTTTAGACTAGGAGTGGATTTTTCTGAATCAGAAGGAGATCCAACATTATTGGATAATTTTAAAAGTTTTTCTTTTAATTCAGAATTCTCCAACTCAAGCTTCTTTGTTTCAAATTCAAATAGCTTTTTCAGCTTTTTGTATTTGAGACTGATCTGAGACTTGAGTTCCAGAAGTTCAGTTAGACCGGAAACTAACTCATCTCTAGTAAGTTCAGAAAATACCTCTTCAGAATCTGATTCTGATGTAGATTCTGATCCGTCATCTTCTGTCGCCATCAGCACACAGTCAGCCTGCTCATCTTCAGAGTCTGAATCATCTTCTGACTCATCCCAGGTTGCCATAAGACCTTTTTTCTTATGAAACTTCTTCTTGGGATTTTCCTTCTGAAGTTTTGGACATTCATTCTTGAAGTGTCCAGGCTCATTGCATTCATAACACATGACCTTCTTCTTGTCAAATCTTCTATCATCAGAAGATTCTCCACGTTCAAATTTCTTTGAACTTCTGACGCCTCTGAACTTCCTTTGCTTGTTCTTCCAGAGTTGATTCAGCCTTCTGGAGATCAAGGACAGTTCATCTTCTTCTTCAGATTCTGATTCTTCAGGATCTTCTTCTCTAGCCTGAAAAGCGTTAGTGCATTTCTTGATATTGGATTTTAATGCAATAGACTTACCTTTCTTTTGAGGCTCATTTGCGTCCAGCTCTATTTCATGACTTCTCAAGGCACTGATAAGCTCTTCCAGAGAAACTTCATTCAGATTCTTTGCAATCTTGAATGCAGTCACCATAGGACCCCATCTTCTGGGTAAGCTTCTGATGATCTTCTTTACGTGATCAGCCTTGGTGTATCCCTTGTCAAGAACTCTCAATCCAGCAGTAAGAGTTTGAAATCTTGAAAACATCTTTTCAATGTCTTCATCATCCTCCATCTTGAAGGCTTCATACTTCTGGATTAAAGCTAGAGCTTTAGTCTCCTTGACTTGAGCATTTCCTTCATGAGTCATTTTCAAAGACTCATATATGTCATAGGCCGTTTCCCTGTTAGATATCTTCTCATACTCAGCATGAGAGATAGCATTCAGCAAAACAGTTCTGCATTTATGATGATTCCTGAAAAGCTTCTTCTGATCATCATTCATTTCTTGCCTTGTCAGCTTTACGCCACTGGCATTTACTGGATGTTTGTAACCATCCATCAGAAGATCCCATAGATCACCATCTAGACCAAGAAAGTAACTTTCCAGTTTATCTTTCCAGTATTCAAAGTTTTCACCATCAAATACCGGCGGTCTAGTATAACCATTGTTACCGTTGTGTTGCTCAGCAGAGCCAGATGTAGATGCAGGTGTAGACTTTTCACTTTCATCAACCATCTTTTACTGAAGCGTTTTTCTCTTCCTGAATCTTTTCTAAACACGGTTAAGTGCTTGCACCTTAGAACCGGCGCTCTGATGCCAATTGAAGGATAGAAAAACACTTAGAAAGGGGGGGTTTGAATAAGTGTAGCTTTAAAAACTTGACAGATAAAAATAAATTGCACAGTTATTTTTATCCTGGTTCGTTGTTAACTAAACTACTCCAGTCCACCCCCGCAGAGATGATTTACCTCAACTGAGGATTTAATCCACTAATCGCACGGATTACAATGGTTCTCCACTTAGTCAGCAACTAAGTCTTCCAGAGTCTTCTGATCACACACTGATCACTCCAGGAACAACTGCTTAGATACCCTCTAAGACTTTTCTAGAGTATTCTGATCCACACGATCACTCTAGTTACAACCTGCTTAGATAACCTCTAAGACTTCCTAGAGTATTCTGATCCACACGATCACTCTAGTTCCTTACAACTTAATGTAATCAATTCTAAGAGTATTACAATTGCTTCTTAAAAGCTATAATCACAAACTGTGATATTTCTCTTAACGTTTAAGCTTAATCTCACTAATATATTACAACAGCAATGTAGTGAGCTTTGATGAAGATGAAGATTCTGAGCTTTGAGTAGAACAGAGTTTCAGCAAGTTAATATGAGTTGTTTTTGTGCAGAATCGTTAACCTTGCTTCTCATCAGAACTTCATATTTATAGGCGTTGGAGAAGATGACCGTTGAGTGCATTTAATGCTTTGCGTGTTCCGTACAGCATCGCATTTAATGTTATACGCTTTTGTCAACTACCTCGAGCCTTGTTCATGCTGTGTCTACTGACGTAGCCTATAATAGCTTTTAACGTTCCTTTTGTCAGTCAGCGTAGCTTGCCACTTGTACTTCCTTCTGATCTGATGTTTGTGAATACAACGTTTGAATATCATCAGAGTCAAACAGCTTGGTGCAAAGCATCTTCTGATCTTCTGACCTTGAAGTGCTTCTGAGCGTGATACCACCAGGACTTCAGTGCTTCTGATCTCTTGTTCTTCTGATGCTTCCATAGACCCATGTTCTGATTCTGCTTCGACCATCTTCTGATGTCTTGCCAGACCATGTTCTGATGTTGCATGCTGAACCCTTTGAGACAAAGCTTCTGAGCGCTGAATTATGCATACTCTTTATATATTTCCTGAAAAGGAAATTGCATTGAATTAGAGTACCATATTATCTTAAGCAAAATTCATATTATTGTTATCATCAAAACTAAGATAATTGATCAGAACAAATCTTGTTCTAACAAGTCATTCCGTAGATGTATCTACAGAAAAATTCCCGAACTGAATTAATTTGAAGTTTACCCAACGCTCACTAATTTAAAATGCTTCCGTAGATGCACTTCTGGAAAAAAATTGTCAAAAAAGGTACTTCTTGATGTGTATCTCTAGAATTAGGGGCATAAATAGAATTTCACAAGGTGGCTAAGAGTTTCAAGGGGTGCATTGAGATTTTCTCTTAAATTTTTAACCAAATATTTGGGCTCTAGAGGGAAAGAAGCTTCCACTAAGGATGAATCGTTCGAGTACTACGAAATCAAATTAGTCAATTTACTATATCGATCGGAACTGATTCGCTAAACCAATAAATAAAAGCGATTAAATTTTTTATGATGATCGTCTACATGATCATGTTTTTTCAATATGCTTTACTCCATACTATCTTGTTGTAGGGAGTTAGAGACATTTATTTTTTTTGTTTAGTTAGTCTATTTTATTTTAATCGAAAATACTAATAATTTGTCGTTGTTGTTTTTCCCTTAGCTTGCTAAAATGGTTATATTTTTGGATTAAATATATTTTTAGCCCATTTAAATATAAGCACTTTCATTTATAGTTACTTAAAAAAAAATTCTTAATAGCCATCTCCTAAAGAAACTGACTGACGTGACACGGTACATGAATTTTTTTTTTATGATTGGGTGTATACGTGGCAGTGAGAGCATGACAAATATACTAATGTGGCATGTCACGTAGCTAAAGTTAACATCATAGTTAAACTTATAAAAATTCGTAGCTAATATATAACTAAACTCATAGCTAATTCGTAACAAATTCAAAAAAACAAAAAATTTATCCAATTCTATTTATTCATTGAAAATCTTCAATTGATAGTGCATCATCTTGATCAGTTGTAAGCAACACTGCCTGGGCTGTGGCCAATTAATAGTGATTTGTTGGGTTAGGTTTTGAGACACAGATTCAAAGCTACTGTATTGTGCTAAAAAAATTCTTGTTCTCGTTTTCCTTTTTCTTTCTCTTGGTTGATGCAGGTTGTAGATGCTTTCCAACCCATAGAAAATATAGAGAAATAAGAACTAAAAAACCAAACCAAGAACTAAAAATAGAAAACCACTAAAATATCATCAATGTTTGAAGTGTGGTATTACACCATCTATTTTGGTTATGTGTGCTATTGGTGTTTGGTACATTGAGAAGTGTGTAAATGAGGTTCATGGGTTATGTGTGAAATTGGTATTTGGACTTTCAATTTTTTAAGTTTTGAATTTGTTTTGTAGTGATTGAAATTCGGTGACTACTACTCCTTAGGTTGCACACGTTCATTAGTGTGTAGCTTTTTGGTTAGGGAATTTCTTCAAAAAAGTCATGGATGTTAGGAAAGAAATGGATGAAGAACATGTTGTTAAAGATGGAGGAGGATGCAACTCCATGACAGGAAGGAAGAATTGTATAAGTTTTCAATGCGCATTTTAAATAATTTTCTGCCGAAACTCTGTTTCCTATCTCGTTGAACTTACTGCATTTCTTCCAATGTGAACTAAAAATTATGGAATTAGAGAAACAACCCATGTGAAACCATGTCACTAAAACTAACCTTTCACGTAACTTACCTTATTTGAAGGAATTTGTGGAGGTTTGTGACGTCCGCAATTTTATGTATTATTTTTAAATCAAATAAGATATTGATTTTAAGTGATGTTTGACTTCAATTTTCGTTTGAGAAAGTAGACAGCAGAGACCAAAAGTGTGGACGATAAATGTTAAGAGGACAATTCTTTGAAAAAAATTTTGAGACATCAAAAGTGAAATAATCAATATTTATAGGGACTAAAAATATATTTAACCCAAATAAATATTAATTGAGCACGGATAAAAAATAATCATATAAGTCTGACGTAAACAATCATATACTAATTAAATTAAACAACCGAAATAACCTGACATCCGACCTAATCCGATCCATTTGGAAAAAAAATGGGTCAGTCAGTTTCAAATAAGTTGTTCAATTTGATTATTAATTTCATTTTAAAACAATTATGAATTAATAATATAAAAAAGTTAAAATTGTTTCTTATAAAGAGTTGAATTCAGACCCTTTAAACCACATCTTACGTCTTTACCACTAGATCAATATACATTCATAATAAGTAATTTCCATGATTTATATTAATCTTAAACAATTCTGAATTTAAAACAAAAGATACAAAATTTGTACTAATAAGGTCTCGAACCCAAGTCCCTTCAAATTAAATGACAGTCAATTTTCTACAATAGAAATTGATTTGTCTATTTGTAAATGATAGTCACTTTACTAACAATAGAAATTAATTTGTCTAGTTGTTATTGATAGTCACTTTACTAACCGTAGAAATTGATTTGTCTAGTTGTAAATGGTAATCACTTTATTAACAATAGAAATTGATTTGTCTAATTGTAAATGATAGTCATTTTACTAACAATAGAAATTGACCTGTCTAGTTCTAGATGATAATCACTTTATTAACAATCGAAATTGATTTGTCTGATTATAAATGATAGTCACTTTACTAAAAATAGAAATTGATTTATTTAGTTGTAAATGATAGTCACTTTATTAACAATAGAAATGGATCTGTCTAGGTTGTGACAATCATTTGTCTAGTTCTATTTTCCCTCTCTTCACATAATCAGACATTCGATCTCTATTGATCAATCCCTTAATGACATCTTCAACTGAACGAGTCGTTGGTGTTGTGGCCATGACCCATGTGAAAACGACAGTACTTGGTATGAACTGTTTTGTATGACTTTCAGATGAGAAATTAGGTCATGAGCCTTGTGAGATGGGAGACCTTAGTGGCTAGAAACTTACTTGATGAGAGGCGCCTGCTCCAGTTTGGGTATGTATAGGACATCCCACGATCAATCCATACTATTCCATCTGAGGGCATTGTTAGATGTTTTGTTGAAAATGTTAGCAGCTCTACCAGTGTCATTAGAGATAGTGCAACACTAGATTAGTTCCCCGCGTAGCATATGGGTGGATACTTGGAGTGACACCTTACTGTATTACACCACTGCATCATCCCATCTATTAAGCTCGGAGATGATGTTGGACCTTCTAATGACATGTCACCGCCCCTACCTCATCCATATGGTATTTTTAAAAAAACTGGTAAGTTTTCTCACACATGGGTTATTTAAAAAAAAAACAGTATAAATACATACCAGACGTTTAACATACATTACCGATTTTTTTATTGAAAATTTTATTGAGAATAATACTCATGCACTGACAATGTAAAATTATTTTACACATGCATTCAATCAAATCATGACATATAAACATTTGAGGCTATATTTTAGGAACAAATCTATAAAAGAGCACTATGATGTGATTTCATTGGATGCATCATGCATGTTTAAAATAATTTTACATCGTCTAATGCATAACAATTAATTTCAATTTTATTTAGGATTAAATATATTTTTGGCCCTCCTAAATATTCCAATTAACGTTTTTAGTCCCTCAAATTATTTTCTTCAAAGAATGGTCCTACATTTTTTAATTTTAACTTTTAGTATGTCCTGCAACTTAGCGACAATTTTTACAAATTAGCGACGGTTTTTTACTTAGCGATAATTTTAGCGACGGTTTTAACAGGAGGGACCAAAAATTAAAATTAAAACTTTTAAGAAAACTATTCTTTGAAGGAAATATTTTGAGAGACTAAAAATAAAATTTAATATATTTAGGAGGACAAAAACATATTTAACTTTTTAAAAAAAAAACAATTGTCGTTAAAGATAAAATAATTATTATCGAAAATTAAGGGATCCAAGTTAAATTGGGGGGTGGCCGAAAAATCTCCATTTTCTTGTATCAGAGCCCTAATTCTTTGTTTTGGGTTGCATATTGACTCAATAAACAACACACACAACAAAATATACATTTAATATTTTAAAGTTGGGTCATGGCCTAATCTTGTTTTTTTATTTTTTATTTTTTATTTTAAATGAAAGAACTACTATTAATTAAAGTAGTATAGTACATATCACAACAATTCATTAGTCAACATGAGATTTCTATTGAAGTCCAATGCTATATATGATTCTCAACTATTATTCATTGTCTCTCAATGGTCATAAACGACAAGCAACTACCATGCATATCAGTTTGTGAAATGTTTTTTAATGTGTGCATCTCCTTGGACTGATATAAGGTCACAAGGGGTTTAAGTTCATCCAAAGGACAAACTTTATACTATTATAATGGAGTAGACTGCTGCACTGAGGTCACAAGATTTGCAACACTATACAACTGTTTTAAGTCAATAAATAAACCAAAGAATAATGTGCAAATGGATAGAAGAAATCCCAGACAAAGTGGATTATGGAATCTGTATTGCAGATAAGTCAACTGATTAATTAATTTAAAAGAGATCAATTTGGAACATGTGACGTTCCTATTGATGATTCTATTTAAACAACCATGAACTGTGCCTTAGATGTTCCAATTTTCTAGTGTAGGAATGTCAATGGAGATTTCCGCGGAAATTGTTTTATTTAGAGCTCTAAAGATACAAAATTTTCTTCTAAAGAAATGGAGATGAAGAACAAATCTCTCTTACAAGGGGAGAAAATATCTTTCACCTAAGGAATTATCTTTAATTAATATATAATTTTAAATTTATGTATATAGATTACAAAAAAATTTAGAATTTACATATAATATTAGTAAAAGAGAGATATAAATGATTAATTTAAAATTTTTTAAATTTGAAAATTTGGTGGTAATGACTTCCGTAAACATAGATTATATATTATCAAAATAACAATTTTATCGTAGAAGATGGATTTATAAATTTCACGTGATTAGTTTTTGAATTTTTTTACAACTATTTTAGTTAAACATAATAGTTTTTATATTTATGAATCTTCACTAAAACCGTAAGGATATGTTAGAATCTACAAGGATAGAAATGAAGGATAAAAACCCTCATAAGAGAGATTTGAGATGGGGATGAAGTGTATCCCGTCTCCAACCGACCACATTGACATATTCATTTCTCTGACTAAAAAACGAGAATGTAAGTATGCACCTTCTAACTCAGTTAATAGATATTAATATTGTGAAATTACACATTGTTATTGAAATTTGAATTATTACCTCACATTTGTATGTTAATTTGATTAAAAAAAGAGAATAATATTCATACACTGTCAGTGTAAAGTTATTTTACACATTCAACCAATAAAAAATCAACAAAATGTCATGTCATAAAAAGTTTTCTAAAATAAAAGTGGAGTGTAATTGAATGCATGATTGTGATTGGTTGACAGTGTAAAACCATTTTACACTGTTAGTGCATGACTTCTTTTCTATTAAAAAAATTGTAAATTTTTGACAAATTTCAAAATAATATTAAATTATTAATTTTTTATTTATAAAAATATGATATTTTCTCCACACAACTGTAGAGAATACTCTCTCGAATTGGGAGAGGACCAATAAAAATTGTAAATTGTGCTATAATTTGATTTATATCCCTTTCAAAATAAAAAAAATGTAAGTTCAAAACAATTGAAAATCTCAAGTATTGTCCTTAAAAGCATCTTCAATTTTATTTTGTAAAAAACCAACAAATAAAAGGAAATTACTTTCAATATTTTTCAATTGTGAGATGAAAATTTTATTTAGCAAATATATTTATGAGTAAGTTAAATTGAGGTCGGGTTAAAATCTTCCCACACTCTTTCACTCTTGATTAAGGTTAAAGAATTTTTGCATCTACTATTAAGAGTGATAAATTGAAAGTGTATTTATTTCTTTAATTTTAAAATAATTAATAGTGTTATACTACTGGCTAAGTAACAAACTAATTACACCTAAATTATTAATTACCCTATCTCGTTAAGTCATCTTAGATGATAAATGTGAATAATATTTTATTTTTTAACCATGCAAGATTTTGGGATTGGTTGAAGCTACATATGTGGATGCCGAAATCGTTAATGAAAAAGTTTAAAGCTCTACTTCCTCAAAGACCAGAGTACATGGATGATGAGCTCATATTTACAGGCTCCGGTAAAGATAATTACTCTGTTAAATACTAAATACATGTATATTAGTCTGGTCAGGTGTGATGAAACAGACACATATGAAGGGTGGCAGAAGATCTGGAGATTGAAAGTGCAGGAAAGAATTCAAGAGTTTCATTTGACTACTTGGACATGATAGATTATTGACTAATTTTTAGAAAAGCAATAAAGGTATGGGAGGAACAAAGTGCTGTTGCAGACTTGGATGAAATAGTGCATAGTGTGAAGATGTTTTCGTGGTGGTGGTTGGTGATTGGAAACAAGCGGAGAGTTATGTGCAACTTCTATGAATGGAATCACTGCCCATTGAATTTTATGTAATCTGTGTGTTCTGACTTCTGATGGTTTGTTGATTTGATGCATAGTATCACCATAACTTCTGTAATGTTTTGTGAGCATTTTTTGTGCTCTGTTATATATATATATATATATATATATATATATAATTGATTATCGAAAAAAATGCTTTTAAAGACTACCCTAAAGCCATGCAGCTGTGGAGGAACAAGGTACCAGATAACACCAAGTGGAATTTCTTTAACGTGGAGCTTGATGAGTGGATTGAGTTAAATCTAAATGAGATCAATGAGTGGAATAAATTATGGGAATTTGGTTGTCATAGCTTGTGGACGTGGCACAATAAGGAGAAACACGAAGATCATTATCAAAGATCACAATATCCAGAAATTCATGTTCAACTAAGAGTAAACGATTATGATACAGTGATGTGAAATAATGAAGAAGTAACAAATGTAGAAAAGGTTGAAATCATGATAGGCTGGAAACCTCTAGAGGATAATTGGGTTAAGGTTAATATGAATGGGGTGAGTAAAGCAAAAGAGTCATCTGGACACAGAGGTATAATTTGAGACATGCGTAGCAAGGGTATGGGTGGTTTCTTAATAAATATTGGGATATGTAGTACTTTTTGGGCGGAATTATGGGAAATTTATGAAGATTTAACCCTGACTAAGAGAATAGGTATGGCGAAAATGGAGTTGAATGTGGATTTGAGTATAATTGTCAAAATTTTAGAGTTCAAAAAATAAACAAATATTGATGGTTACTCCTTGATCAAGCAAATTCATAATCTCATGGAGAAGCAAGAGAAAGTGAAGGTGGTCCACTCGTATAGAAAAGCGAATATGTGTGCAAATACGTTAGCAAAAGTTGGGGTTGAAAGAGGAGATGATCTAATTTTTCAAGAAGACATTCCGATTTTTATTAAGCAGTTACTAGATATTGATGAAATGTGAACCTTTTTCTCGAGAATAGTTTTGCTGTAATTTTTTTTCTTTCTGTTTGTAATTTGGCCCTCCTTTTAATATAAAAGACATTTTATTATATAGGCGCAAATTTAAATTCACGATATTTCACTAATTTATTTTTTATTCATCTTTAAGAAAAACTACTTGATAAAAATAAAATAAAAATTATTGATTACTTTACATATCTCTATATATAAATATTCATTTGCATGTTTTACTTTTATTAAAAATGGATGTAGTTAACATGTTTATTTTGTATAGTAATATGAATAAATTGTCATATATATATATATATATATATATATATATATATATATATATATATACATTAACCATTCACATTTCAAAGTATATTCTTAGTATTAATCTATGGTATTTTTGGAAAATAATAAGAAATATATTTAATAATTTGAAAAGAATTAAGCTCACATATTAGTAAAAATTTGAGGTTTAAGAATATACTTTTATGCACTTTTAAATTCATACAACATTTTGTTTTGAATTCTATCAAGCACTTTTCAGCGGACGGTGAAATTGATCTTTTAAAATAGTCGATTTGTGAATCAATTATTAAATTTTTGATTTTTTTTTCCAAAAAGTTTTTATATTTAAAGGCAAGTTTCTTCTTTCTCTATTTATGAGTATTTATAACTATGTCAATTTGTGGCGTGCAATGCAACAATTTGGCCCCCAAATCACGCATTTACTTGGTCTATGGTCTAACTCTAAGCATATTCTCACACTCATACGCCAATATTCTTCATTGTTAGCATATGAATAAAAATGGTCTTTGACTGAGGTAAATGTCAATTTATATACTATGGACAATATTAAGTCGCCCACTTAATTAGTTGTTGGAATATAACATTTACTATAAAACTTTATCATGTTAGTTGAAATGATACCGAATCAAAAAGTGTGTTTGGTTTATTAGGCTACTTATAGCTATGATAGTGATAATGCAAAGTACAAGAGGCATCAAATGCTTCCCCACCATTATGCAAATATCTTCGGTGGGGAGTTGAAAATTTAACAAACTAAAAGTTAACATGTTTTCTCATTCACAATCTCTACATTTTCGGTATGTATTTATTCAGAACCTTCTTTCAGACATGTAAGACGGATTACTGCATAAACTTTAAATTTTTAGGGTTAAATTATAGATAAATAAGGTCTCATAAATTATTTGTCAAGTTAAATCTTAATTAAATAAGATCTCTATTTAATTTTTCATAAATAAACTATAACTAATTTATACAAGACTTCCAAAAACTTAAGACGTCTCTGTATTTATTAGACTATATATTGATATTAATTTAATAAGAAAAATATTATAAAATTTGTTTAGTCTGATAATTGCCAATTTTCAAATAAATTTTAAGTTACAATTTTTATATTAATAGATAACATGGTTAATAATTACAAACAATTTAAGCATAAGTATAAGATTTCGAATTCACAAATACAATATATTAAATTTAATTATTTAATCGTTGTGTTAGATCCTTTAAATAAGTCAAAATTGTTATGTAAGTAGAATATACTTTCAAGATTATTTTGGAGTTGTTTGTGTTAGTTGTTATAATTTAAATAATTATTAAGTTAATTAATTTTATTACAAGTTAGTTCAACTTTGTTATTTGAATCAATACTATACAATTCATTTATCAATTAGTTTACTACTCTCTATTTTCTTAAGCTCAACCATGTTTATCAATGTGATATCATAGTCATAATTACCACTATGAAGAATAAAAGATTCTACTTATCACTAGAGATAATCTCAAATCACCTCTTTTTCTTTCCATTTTTCTCATTTCACTATATTCTTCCCTTTTGATCATCAATCATTTACTTACTTCCTTAATAATAAGCGAATTATTTTGATCAAATAATTCATGATATCATGTGTTTGTTAAAAATTTTCACACCACCTCAATCGTTGTGATATCTAATGGAAGTTAGCATTTTTATTCTCCATATGCTTCTATAATATAGTTGTGAAACATCTTTTAATCTTTTTGTGCTTCTATCTTATGCTAATTTAATCATTTTCATTATCTATATGTTATATATTGTGATAATTAATAGGGATGGAAATAGGTCAGAATGTCAAACTTATTTAAGAAAAATGTTAGACTTAAGCTTTTTAAAAGCCTATTTAATTAAATAGGTCAAATTGTTGAAAAATAAGTGTGAGTTTTATATTGCTTGAAAAAATGAAGGTTGAACACTTTATAAGTGAGAGGACTCATACACCTATCACCTTAAAGTTTTGGGTGAATATGTAGTGTCTCTCTCACTTATTTGGGTGAGTCTTTGACTTTTAGGTGAGTGTTAGATCTAATGTGAATTTATTTCTCCAATTATGACCCATCAGTGTACTATCAGAGTCTGGTTCGAGTAAGGGACTATATATTTGTGTCAAAAGTCTTCCTGACATTGTGGTCAGGCGCCACGTCCGTTAAAGTGGCCATAACGAGATAAAGATGTCTCTCAACGATGGTACAAGCATGTGGATGAAAGAACTTTCATTTGAGGAAGAGTATAATGGATGGACTCACATTTAAGGAGGAGAATATTGAAAAATAAGTGTGAGTTCTAAGTCACATATTACTTAGAAAAGTGAATGTTGAATACTTTATAAGTGAGAGGTTGCATACACCTACCACCTTAAAGTTTTGGATGAATATATAGTGTCTCTTTCACTTGTACATTTGAGTGACTCTTTAATCCTTAAGTAAGCGTTAAACCCAATGTGAATGATTTCCCTCATGATGATGACCCATTAAGACTTAGGCTATTAAAAAAATATGAAGCATTATAGAAAGACATATATATGAATATATTAGAAAACAGACTAAATAGGATTATATATATATATATATATATATATATATATATATATATATATATATATATATATATATATATATATATATATATATATATATAGGGGACGACTCAAGTGAAAACACTTGGTTATTATGAGAAATGAGAATAATGAATCACGACCATTAAATTTTGATTTTGTTGATTTTAATGGACTGGATCGGTTTCTCTTTCTATATTGATTTAAAATAAATACTAAGGATCATAGAAAGAGAAACCGATCCAGTCCATTAAAATCAACAAAATCAAAATTTAATGGTCGTGATTCATTGTTCTCATTTCTCATAATAACCAAGTGTTCTCACTTGAGTCGTCCCCTATATATATATATATATATATATATATATATATATATATATATATATATATATATATATATATATATATGAAAATAGGTTAAATGATCTATTTAAAAGTTTTAATGTGAAAATGATTTTTAAACAGCTTTTTAGGTGATGTCACACTTTTAAAAAGATCAGGTCAAACAAATAAAATTTATAATGGGCTATAGGCCAAATTCAAACCTTAAAAATTTATCGCAAACCAAACCCAAACCTTCTAACGTTTGATGTGACATGATCTATCTTCACTCCTAATAAGTAGCATTTTATGTTTCCTTATGTTTGGGAGTTTGGAGGGGAGGGGAGGGGAAGGCTTCTAAAAACAAAATTTTAAAAAAATGTAGGAAAATATTTGACATTTTTTGAAAAAATGATTTTGTTTATAATGATAAAAGAGTTATTATCATTAGTAAATTTATAATTTTTAAAATAGTATAACAACCTAAAAGATATTTGGATAATTTATGTAAACCCTTCGAAACCCCCCAAAACCCTCCTACAATACAATTTTTGAGTTCCCCCATTTTATGGGGTTTTTGGTGTTATGAATAAACTCAAACCCTCCAAAACCCTCCTACCCAAAATCTTTTTATCCTTTTCACCCAATTCCTCCTATTTTTCAAAACCCTCCCCTCCCTTCCCCTCCAAACTCCCAAACATAGCCTTTGTGTTTGCATCATAGGTTTGTTAGCCAAAATTTGACATTTAAAGTTTAAGATTGAATTTATTGATTTTATTGAAGTGTGAATTGAGGAGATTAGAAGATTTTTAAAGAGCTTAAAGTAGGTCGAAGATTTTTATGACTTAGGCATTTATGTCACTACCGCTATTCAGATCTCCTTTTTTTATTCATGACTTACATTGTATTTACTTTTGATTTCAAGTTAGAAATGTATATTCCATATTCTAAATTGAAGAGGATGTTAGAGTTAGTTGTGTTAATTATTATAGTTAGTTAAAATTTTTTAATTGATTATGATCACTGCATAGAGTGTATCATTTATCATTATAACAATCATCTTATCAAAAGTGTATTTATCTTTTAGTTTATTTCTCTTTTTTTTAAGCTCAACCATGTTTCTCAACAATCACTATTAATAAAAAACCTAAATTTATAAAATTAATTAAATGTATTTAACCTTTTATATTTCATGTACAATCAAAATAAATTTTTTATTATCTTATTAATGTTTTGATATTTGATGAATCAATCATTCAATATTTTTGAAATAAAAAATTATATTATAAAATGAATATTAATTAATTTAAAAATTATTAACCATTATTTATAATAATGATTAAGTTTATGATAATTTTTTATTTATTTATAGTACTGATTGGAGCAACTATGAATATCCTCAGTGGTAAAAACTACCTTCTGAGAATATGCCTTCGTCAAAACTAATGATGCCTTAATATTAATGCAATATTAACATGATTTTGGAAAAAAAAAAAATCAAATTGATAACTATATTAGAAATCATGAGATTTTGGAATGAAAACTTTCCGTGAAAAATATTCACATTGGGAATAAAATTAATTTTTAATTTCCTAGACTCACTTCTACTAAAAAAGAAAGTAGAAATTTTGGTGAAATTATTTAGGTTACTTCAAATGAATACATTTCCTTATTAGATTTCTAAAATATGATTAAAGAATAACTTTTAATTTAAAATACATTTCACAATTAAAAATTCCGATGAATTTTACATTTTTAAAATTAAAAATTTACAATTTTTTTTATTAAATATATTTATAAAAGTAAAAAAAAAAACAAAACGAGTCGACACAAACATTAAATCTTTAATTAATAAAAAAGTACTGACAAAACCGACATAATCATAAAAAGGCGGGATCAATTTTGTCACCCTTATAATACCTACCCAAAGAACAAAAATGTAAAAACCAAGTGTTATTTTTATGGCCGGTGCATATAAAGATAAAGATTACAATATTTTCAATACACCTTTTAAAAAAAATTTAACATTTATATTTTTTGGATTGAAAAATTATAGTCTTTTTGACTCGCATGAAAATGATGATATACAAAAACCAAAAAGAAAAGAAAATAAAGGGCAAAATGGAGAAAGTACAAAAAGTGACATTACTTTGCATGTGATGATAATAGCATTATATATACTTGTGATTTCATCTTTTTTATCATTTCAATTTTCATTCATTCTTTAAAAAAAACCCAATCCACTCTTTTTCTTCTCTCTGCAACTGAATATTCCTTTTCTTCCCTATAAATTCATCACAAATTTCACACACATTACACCAATTTCACTATCAATTTACCCTTTCTCAATTTCAAATTCGAGATTAATCGGTTAAAAGAGGGAGAACAAGATTTGATCTTTGAATCAGGGGTATTTTCGGTATGAGACTAAACGGAGAATTTTCGAGCGGCGAAGAAGAAGAAGAAGTAATGGAGAAATCTGAGGTCGGTACGACGCCGTTTTTGGGACAGAAGATTGTTGTTGGCTATGCTTTAACGGCTAAGAAGAAGAAAAGCTTTCTTCAGCCCAATTTCATTTCTCTTGCAAGGTATTTTCAATCTTCAATTTTTTAATTTTCACTTTTTTTATTTATTTTATTTTTATATTTCATGTGTTGCACGTTTTGGTTCTTATTTTTTAAAGTGGCTTTGGTAGTGGTGGGGTTCATAGTCACTCATAGTGTTTTTTAATTTTCTTTTTTTGTTATTGTTCTTTTAAATTTCTTGTTAATATACCAATTTGATTTTTGATCAAGCTTCAATTGTTTCACCAGAATCCTGACACTGACACGTCGACACGATAAAACTTTTTAAAAAATAGATAAATTAAACGAAATCACACGTGATAAAACTTTATAAAAAATAGATAAATTAAACGTAATCACACGTGTTGGTCGGAATCACTTTCAACTATCCTGACACATTTGGACATCGAAACACTTTTTTCAGAGGTGTCAGAGTTTCTTTGAAATTTAATGTAGTGAGAATCAGATGAACAAATCTTGATTACTGTGACTGAAAATTAAATGTAATGCAGGAGCAAAGGCATATACTTTGTTTCCATTGATGTGAACAAGCCACTGCCAGAACAAGGTCCATTTGATATTGTCTTGCATAAGGTTTGTGAATGTCGCGTTTATCGTTTTTATGTTCGAAGTTCTTCGTAGGTGTTGTACTTATGTTTTTACTGAATTTGTAGCTCAGTGGCACACTAATATCTGACTGGTTATTTGTTCTTTTCAGTTGTCGGGAGAGGAATGGCGTGATATGATCGAGGTTTGTTAACTCACACACTTCAACTCTCTTTCACATTGTGTACATGTAATGTAATCTTGAGTTGTTTTAATTTCTCTTTTTCGTATTATAACATTCATGGCATTGTATGAAATCGTTAGTATCATTAGTTTGGGAGTCGAGTATGACATGAAGGTGATTGGCTGGACAACCTCATCTTCTGGATACTCCAAAACCTATTATTGTCTCGCATAACTTCCAGAGTTCTTGCTCTCCTCATCATGAATCATGATCGGATAGTTGAAATCGGTCCCCCAATATTCAATCATGTGAGGATTTACTTTTGTGCTTAATCTAAATAATTTGGTTAGGCATTGATAATTTTATCGATAAATAGGTATAATGATGGCTGCATCGGACGGAAGAGATAGCTTTTGAAACATAGTTTTTTAATGATTAAGTACACAGGGAATATGGTAAACCTCTTCAGAAATTTGACTTAATATGAAATTCTATCTTTTATTCTATTCTGCTTCCTGGATAGAACATTATGGCTAACGTTCATCCATGTAGCCAACCCCACTTAGTGGGATAAGGCTTGGTTGTTGTTGTTGTTGTTGTTGTTGTTGTTGTCGTCGTCTTAATAGGTTTGCTTGATAGTTCCATGAGACGATAAATTTCGATGTTGGTTTTAATATTTAACCTTTCTGCTAAATGTCCATAGCTCACCGAAAATATGTAAATTACTGATTAATGATTGCTTCATGGTTTATAAATTCTCCATAAAGTTTGTATTTTGATGATGCTGATTGGGCTTTTTCCCCTTTTCCATTATTGAAGGATTTCAGGCAAAAACATCCCGATGTAATTGTTCTTGATCCCCCTGATGCAATTCAACATTTACACAATCGCCAATCCATGCTTCAAGATGTGGTGGATCTAAACTTATCTGAGACCTACGGTAACTTATCTCCATCTGAAAGTTTTTGGGGTTGTGCATAATCTGTAATAAAAAGTATTATAAATTTCCGATCATTAGTATCATGCTCTTATATTGGGTTTCTTGCTCGATTATGTATTAAATACTGCTGTTTTTTAGGCAAGGTTGGCATCCCAAGTCAGCTAGTCATCACAAAAGACAAAGACTCGTCTACTATCCCTTATGAAGTCACCAAAGCTGGGTTGAAGTTGCCATTAGGTATTTATGTTTGTTTTTGTTTCCCGTGTCTTTATTTCTAGAATTTATCTGGTTATTACTCACTATATCAGCTACTATTGGTACCTATTCAATAAACCAAACATCGATGGGTTCTGAATGACTATAGCTCAAAACAGTGTTGTTATTCCATTGGATATTCTGTTTTGATGTTGTTTTATTAGCCAAAGATTGTTTGAACTATTTAGTCATTTGACTTGTGCATTTTCATGGTTGTTCTGATTATCCTGAATGGGCTGTTTCAAATATATTGTCATATCTCTTAAGTGTATTGAAGTGTTTTTTTTACCTTCGAATTTTCAGTTGCGAAACCTTTAGTTGTGGATGGCACTGCAAAGTCACATGAACTATATCTTGCTTATGATGAGTTCTCTCTTTCAGAGCTTGAACCTCCTCTGGTTCTACAAGAGTTTGTGAATCATGGTGTGTGATCTGATTTATACTCCATTATCATTCTGTGTGTTAACTTAACCTTTTTGTTTATTTAAAATCTCGATTTTCTTACTCTTTATTTTGGACATTGAAGGCGGTCTTCTCTTTAAAATCTATATTGTTGGGGAAAGCATAAAGGTTGTGAGGCGTTTCTCTCTTCCTAATATCAGTAAACGCGAGCTATCAAAAGTCGCAGGTGTATACCGATTTCCCAGAGTTTCATGTGCAGCAGCTTCTGCAGATGATGCTGATCTAGATCCTAGTATTGCCGGTGAGATTCCATAAATTTCCCCTCTCCCACCACCACCGTAAAATGCAACATTTCAACTTACTCACACACTTTTTTTACAGAACACCCACCAAGATCTTTGTTGGAAAAGCTTGCAAAGGAGCTTCGACATAGATTGGTATCACATTTATTTACTCAACTTTCTTTCCCAACCGTTTTTCATTCCTAGATGTTGTACTAATACTGAATCGTAACACCATTTATAGGGACTTCGTATGTTCAACGTAGATATGATTCGGGAATACGGGACCAAGGATGTTTTTTATGTCATTGACATCAACTACTTTCCAGGCAAGTATAACTTATCCGCAATCCATGGTTTCTGACATAAATCAAATTTTTATATGTTTTTAACTTTTTGTTTTACGGTTTTACCTACTGCAGGGTTCGGAAAAATGCCAAACTACGAGCCTGTATTTACGGATTTTCTACTAAACCTAGTGCAGAACAAGTGTAAGAAGAAACTTACTGCCTAAAGCCAGAAAAGCCAGAAAAGTTAGAAGGAAAGGTCGCGTTTAACAGAATATTTTCTGTTTTCTTTTCAGTTCTTGTTAATTAATACAAAAATATCAGTTTTTATTTTATTTCTTCAAATATTTTTATGAAGGAAGTGACGAAGACAACATTTCTGTGATGTTTTCATTGTTTTCTTTGCAAATATTTAAAGGATAAGAAATAAAATAAAAAAGTGATATTTTTGATTAGTATTAACAAAAACAAGAAATAAAAACAATAAAGCATTATTTTTGCTAAATAGATGATTAGATTAGACAAATGAATAGAATGTTGATGATTAGTGGCTTTCTTGAAAGTTGAAGAACAAATCAATATACTGTTTAACAAGTTTGTCTACAAATTGGCATGGAATGTCAATGAAGCTTAGCTGCCAAAATATTCGAAAGGGTGGAATGTGTTTTGTCTAATCTCTATGTATATCACTCGACCAAAAGTGCTTTTGTTGGGAGTTTTATGCTTGTGCAGATTAGTAGTTCAAATTTTATATGGTAAATAAGAAGATTCATGTTTCATTTGAGAATTCCTACTGTCTTTAAGTGAAGAATAAATATATGAATGCCATATGAAATAATGGCATAAATATTCTGAATTTGAATTTGCCGCTGTCACTGTCTTTACGAAGTCACTCCGTCAAGATTTTGTTGGCTGTTAGATTTTGATCTGATGATCAGAAACAGTAGAATTTTACAACTCCAAAAATAACAAGCTTTAATCAAGACCATTTGATCAGATGGCTACCATTGAATGACATCGCTCATTTTTGACAATATGTTGATAAGTGAAGCAGGCAGGACCATGCAGATCTCAGCTTCAAACTTAATCTTAGTAACATGTTTTACTTTTAGGATATATGGTTCTTTCTCACCAAATACCAGTTGATTCCTATTTTACCAAAGGGGATGTAGAGAAGGCTTGAATGATATATGCAATATAATTTTGTAATGATTGTTTAATCAACCCCACCCAACTTTCATAATTAAAACCTGTTAAAATCACCCAGGTCCTTGATTCACATTCCATCAATCTTAAGGATGACGAAAAATACTTCATTTCATAGAACTTGGGTAGAGCTAGAATTTTTTTTATTTGGCAAACAGATTTTCTTCGTAGCTAGGTTCAACAACCAATTAAGAATAGTTTTTTTTTTTTTAACCATTTGTCATTTTTTATCTAATTTCAGAAGCTGTAAAAATGGCTAGCCCATGAGGGCCGATTTGTCAGGTCCATAAAAAAGGCTAGCCCATGAGGGCCGATTTGCCAGGTCCGATAAATGATAGGGTTTAAGATTTAAAATTGATAATTTCTCATTGCACCCTTGTTTAATGGGGAATATCTCTGAAAATTTCAAAATGTCCTTAGGTGAATTTGGAGATACATCTTATGACGCACCAAATATCATTTTTTTGCTTAAATTTAATTCGGAGATGCATCTCTGAATACACCTCAAAGATAAATTTGCAATTGCATCTCTGAACTGTGTGGAGTTAATTTGGAGATGCATCTCCGAATTATTGCTTGTTTGTTTTTTCAGAACTAGTTTACTAAGATTTTGTTGTTTTCAATCCAAACTAATTTTAATTCGATTAAAATTGCCGTTATTTATTTTAGCGATTAATAAAAATGAATATTATAGAACTCTATAATGCGTTAACATAACATATTATTATAGAAATAGAATATAGTAGTATAACAATTGATCTTCAAGTCGATGAAAAATAAACAAAATACAATAAAAAGCATAATCTATTGAGTATGCATGATCCTAACACCCCGACTCCTCTTCTGCCTACGGTAACCCAAGGCATTTCGTGCCCCGGTAAGGATGGAATGTGCTAGCGAAACCACTTCATTGTCACCTCTCTCAAACAACCCAGAGTCAATGCCTTCACGTGTAATCCGCATAATATTCTGACAAATCAGCAAGGCATCAATGGCATGATCATCTCTGGACGTCAAAGAGCGTCTTGTGTCAAGTAAGGGTGTGACATGTTAGAGAACTAAGTCATGTAATCCTCAACATAACTCCACTAAGACGTGGCTTCATGACTCCGATACTCCACCGGTACCAGACGACTCTCAAAATCTGCCAGAATGTCATCCAGTTCTCTGCGGATAATATTGATTGGAGCAGCTTGAAGGGGGACCTTAGAATGATATGCACGTATCCAAACTGTCGCATGCATCGCTCGGGCAGATACCTACACATGATATTAGTCTCACATGCCAACCATCTAGAGTATAAGGAAATATGGTCAAATGAAATTCTTTCCCGGTGAGTACTCTATGACATCCAGACGACGTCATCATGCTGAGTCCGATCAATATACACACGAAATAGTAATATAACATTATTCCCTCTACTAAGGATAAACTGACAAGCAACTGGATAATCATCAGTATACAACGAGTCACATTTATACTTGTGATTGCAGTGATAGTGGGAAATGATCCATCTCTGAAAATGAATAAGAATAAAAATATTAGTAACAAGTGTGAAAAAAGTTGTTTGTAACTTAATAGAGGGATTTGGAAATTACCGTAAGCAGGATGCATGAGCTTGTCATTTGCTTTGTCATCCATTTACAACCTTCGCTTAGATTGGAGTATAGGTAGATCAAGCATGCGACACCTTAATTCTACCCGTGAATGAAATCCAAGTCAATGAAATATTTGAGGTAAGCCACATCCACGTAGGTTGCACTTTTGTCCACAAACATGGACCTGTCTACCAAAAACATGAAGAAACGCCTCAGGGCACACTCCATGTGGTAGGCAACCCAAAGATCATCAACGTTCAGGTTTCTGGCTACATCTAAGTTGTTGTGATACAACTCAGCCAACCAAGAAAACTTGGCATGTGCAACCCTTGTGCTTCTGCACTACTCAAATGCTTCCTTAAGGTCAACTCCCAAATAAGCCACCATCATATCAACTGCATCGGCCATGCTGATCTTAGAAATATTAAGCAACCTTCCTCTGATGGGAAGGTATTAGAGGCAAGCAACATCATCCAATGTAATAGTCATCTCGCCGATGTACAAGTGGAAAAATGACGTTTCACTATGCCATCATTTAGTAAATGCAGCCTGCATGCCATGGGTGACAGTGGTGTACCCGGAAGCACAAAGACTTGCAAGCCTGGAGTTTTGGAGTACATTTTGGAACCACTCATCTCCAAGCTATAAAGATTGTGAATATTTCTTGCATGATTCATAGACTTTAGACATTCACATTCCTGTTGAAAATAAAACAAAATAGTCACAGTCGAGTTGAATTTAATTAAAAAATAAAAAATAACACCACTAAAAAATATACCTCTCCGTCCCATACATGCGGAGCCACATGCTCACTAAAGTATATCAGTAAAGAAGTGTTCTTGGGCCCTCTTGGAAAAAGGGTCTTTAAGTGGGGCATCCTCAACTACTAGGACCTGTGGTGCAACTAGGGCATCCTCATCATGGTGTCCATGACTCTGGGATCCAACCCCCGTGATAGTCAACTCCTAAAGTTTGAATCCTCTGTATCATGAGGCAGAGGGGGGGACGACTCTAGCCTATTCATGCTGACGAGCCCTCTCGCGACGGACATGCATGATTAGGGTGGGTCGCTTGAGTCTCAACCTTTCGTTGTTTTCAACCATTGTCCTAGAAAAAAAATTAATAAACGATATTAGTATATAAGGAAGGAAAGTCTTCAGAGATGCATCTCAACTTGCAGCAAAACACTTCAGAGAAGTCGGGAGTGGTGCGAGGCTCTACAAATTTCTCCGAAACATTCCCATCAATATATGGATACACCACATATGAAGGCTTATCTTTATCATTTGGATAATGAATATAATCATGGGAAAGTTGTGTCTTAAAAATCCTATAACGCTCACCATAATATGTAAGCATTTTCTTTTTCACGATACTATCCTTTGGAATAACAATAAACACTTCATATATTTACATAATACAATTGTTATTAGTATTAAACAAAAAATAAATGATCATACATACTTATAAAACAAATCATAAAATTCAAAATAAATACCACAACATCATCCCACATGGTGTCTTTCAAATCCTTGTCAACTTTGTGCCAACTATTTATCAAAATACTCACTTTACTTCTACCTTGTAACGCAATATAACCCATAAAATCATCAACATTTTTACCATAAGCCGTGCCCGTTCCTATATCAACTGTAACCAGGTAGCGGACACCACTTTCGTGGGCTTTTTTCACCTAGGTATACATCGTGCACCTCTAGCTTTTCTTTTACGTTTTATATTAAAAGAGGTTGCAACAGACGCTGTATGAGAGGTGCTTGTCGAATCATCCATGACTATCAAAAGACTAATTAACTAACGTTTCAGTGAAAAACAAAATGATATATTGGATGATTTTTGATGAGAGTGAGAAACTACTTCAGTAATATAAACCATTTCAGTGTTATAAACCTCAAACGTGATAAAGAAGAACAAATGTACAAGTGATATAAACCATTTCAGTGATATAAACCTCAAACATGATAAAGAAGAACAAACATACAAGTGATATAAACCATTTCAATGATATAAACCTCAAATGTGATAAAGAAGAACAAACATACAAGTGATATAAACCATTTCAATGATACAAACCTCAAACGTGATAAAGAAGAAAAAGCGTACATGTGATATAAACCATTTTAGTGATATATAAATACCTCAAATGAGTTTTGCTTGAAATAGAGATGATGTTCGAGTTTTGATGAATATTTGTTGTAAGAGTTTTGATGAGAGTGACGATGAAAATCGTCTAGGGTTTTTGCGAAGAGGATGACAAAATGAGCGTTGATAGGTAAATAAAAAGTTAGAAACTAGCTAGTAGTCTGAAATAGTTCATGCAAAATATGTGACATGTTAATTTTATATAAAAATATAAAATATAATAAAAATATTATAAAAATATTGAATATATCATAATTTATTTAAAAGATATGTCATGTTGGTTTTTTTAATGAAAATCGAGGGAATTGAATATATACAATAAAAAAATTAAAATGGGCTTTTGAAATAGAAATTTGAAAATATTGATGCAAAATATATTGCCTCTCAGTTGGACCAAGTAATCGAGGTTAATAATGATAAAAAATGGAAAAAATTAACAAAAAAAAGGAATCTAGAAAGGCGCCAAGAGAGAAATATTAATTAAACCATTGAAAAAAAAATTAAAATGTAGTGAGTGGGATTCGAAGCAAGCTCCCTTATAGTTATTTTCCCTTGTTTTTTTAAAAACCAAGGGAAAATGTTGATTTTTTAAAAAATAAAACAAGGCGCTCCCAGGACATATACCCTCAGTTTTCTATTGTTCGAGGTGAAAGATTCGTCATGAAAAGTGTTATTTGCAGTAGCGACGGTGCCACCAAAAAAAATCAGATTTATTATTGTGATCCACTCTTATTCCATCAAGGTATTAAGATTTCTAGAAAATTCTGGAGGATTCATCTGGTACAAATCTTGAATGTTCTAATTCCACGCCCTTGCTATGGAGGCTAAGGTCGTGGCTACTGAGTTTGCAACTAATGTCGTTGTTGGTGCATCACATGCATTAAACAATCATATTCTCTTCCCAAACATTGATCAAGTTTATCAGACTCAATATCTAGAATCATGACCGTTGAAGTCCTATGAATAGTCACATTCGCAATAACAAAAATGATTGACTACTGATGTTTCATAGTTGGGTCTAGGATAGACTAGCTCTTATACCAACTATAATACCCCAAAATACGATAGTGTATAGAAACATCATATTTAAAGTATTAAATATTGGTACTGATACATCGAGTAACGCATAAATGACTTAAGTACATGAATTCATATAAGCTAGACCGAATGTGCATGCATATACAACATGCTTAAAACATAAAAAACTAAAAACATTTAGCAAAGGTCAAAATATAAGTAAAATATTATTTCATCCATCAAGTCATCTTGCCTTTTCCTTTCTCAGCGACATCTCCATCTGAAAAGATAATAAACAACATTGGGTGAGATAATACTATCTAAGGAGAGTCCTACTAAAACCACAAGTCCTTTCGGTAATAAGGTCATCTAGAACAACTAAAGTTTCTACTAGATTCTAGCACTCGCGTATCAATAGATAAGATAACGGGGAGTAAGGAATGATTAACCTCATAGAATGCATGAATCTCAACACACTTGCTGAAATGTACCATGTACATTTCAGTAGACGGTTAGCCAAACAAAACATCCACTACTTACTATCCCTTCTCATATCAATTATAGTTTTACCGAATCCAGGACTTCCTACTAATCATTTCCACTAAGGCTGGTTTTATGGTGTGACCTACCACATTTGCTTGAAATATCCTCCTAATTATTAACTACATTCTTGGTATGTGCTTGGAGTCTCGCCATTTATCACATGTACGACAGTTGATTCCTTTTTGAAACCAATGTTTCTGTTTGTTCTCTATCTCAAAATAACTTCAAGTATCTAAGATTTTACTCAAATATTTCTCCTAGTTTACCTCAGGGTTACTCTTATTCCTCACTTTGCTTTTACCTAATTATTAACCAACATCATAGAGCCACTCGATTATTAATTACAATAGTCCTTCTTCATTCACTAGATGAAATATAGTTTTTATCCATTCATTAATCATATACATTTGTCTCCTTGTACCCCATAGAAGTTGGTTCACCATTCGAGGTGGTTTGGGCAAGAAAATGGAAAATGTGAAAAATTTATGGTTTGGCCGAAGCTATAGCTACGACCCGTAGTAAAATTGAGAAAATTTCCATTAAAAAAATACATAAATAGCTACGGTTTGGCCATAGCTACTACTACTGGCCATAGAAAAACCTAGGAAATTTCCATACAAAAACCCCTAAACAACAACGGTTAGACCGTAGCTACTGCTACAATCGATAGCAAAACCTAAAAATAAGGACATATGAGTCTACACACAAGAGGGGGGGGGGGTGAATTGTATGTTTTAGAAAAAACTGCATTTTGAAAAACTTTTAAGATCATTTTTTAGAGTTTAATTCATTCAAAAAAGATTTTAGAAATTAGTAGCGGAGATTAAAATGCGGGGTGTAAAGCGTTAAGTGATAGAGAGATAAAACCATTGATTATAGATGTTTGTTAAAAAAGCACTAATCCTTTCCTCATTATTTGTTCTTTAGAGTATCTAGTAACTTTTAAGAGCTTTTAGTAAGTTGAACTCTCAAATATCCTTGTACCAGGGAAATGAAGTTTCCGGCTAGCTTCAAACCAAACAACGAACAACAGAGAGAAGTTGTTAGTCTTCCTTCCAAATGACAGATTGAAGAAGTTAGTCTTCTTTCCAAATAACAACTTGAGGCAGTTAGTCCCTAAGCTTAACCGAGATTTTACACGAGCTTATCCCGGACCAAGGTGAGTTTTTAAACCGTGCTGAACTCACAAATCAAACCGAGGTTTTGACGAGATGACTACAAACCTATGGATTTTATACCGATCATATCTCCAACCTTAGCATGCTTTTAACCGGGCTGAGCTTACAAACAAAATCAAGGTTTTTACCACGATAACCACGAACCAATGTAAGATTTTACATCGGGCTAATCTCGAACCTTTAATATTTTATATCGTGCTGTTTTTGAACCTATGCAAGCTTTTGAACAGACTGAGATTTCGAACCGAACCAGTGACTTAGTAACTAGATCCCCAAACGAAAGCTTTTAAAGGATTTAGCTTCGAACTCAAATAAGCAATTCCTAATTGGATAAAATATTCAACAAAAGTAAAAATGTTGCTGGATGAATTTACAAAACTACACTTTCAGAATTACAAAGATACCTCACTTTTAAAAGACCTTTCTCAAAAGTACTACGACTAAATTTCTAAGTGAGAAAAAGTGAGTAAATATTTTTAGAGAGAGAGAGAGACAAGGGTAGGAATATCTAATTATAGGCTAGAGGTTGGCGCAAAAAATAAATTTTTTTTGTTCCAAATTCTGGTGTAGATTTACTTTAAATTGCATCTTAGAGACTAAAATAGAATAGATTTGAAAAAATTAAAGAGATGGGAGAGAGAGATAGAGAGAGAGAGGTATATCTCTTGAATAAAAATAAATTCGCAAAGGAAATGAGAAGACAACGACGTTGTGGGGATGACGGCGGCGCAGTGACATTGAGGGTGGTTGACGACGGTGAAGTGAGGATGACTTACAAATTTGATACGAAAACTCATTGTTCAATTAGCCATATGAATTTGCAACGAAGATGACTCTATGAGGTTTGAGATGAGTTTGCTGCAACTTAGGATTTCTATGAGATTCAAGCAATTTTAGGGTTCATTAAGATTAAAACAATATAAAAACATATTGCTTTTTGAGAGTAATAAATATTGATTTGAAAAAACAATTTTTTGGGGTTCCCTAATGAAATTTGGAAAGTGATGAAAATTAGTGTTCAACAAGATTTAGCCTGAATTTAGTCATTCAGTTTCAATTTGATAAGAAAATATTGTTTGATTAATTTTAATAAAAATAAAGTGGGAAACATATTTTTTGAGGGGGAAATAAAAAATTCTAATTTTATTTTTCTATGATCATTTGAAATTAAAACTTTATTTTTATTTCTATTTAATTATATTATTAAATCATATATTTTTACAACAACACTTATAATTATAATTATACTATATGATTAAATTAAATTATTAATTAATTTTTGTTATTATTGTAACAACTTTCCTATTTCAATTTTTCTTCCTTCTATTTAACCATGCCAAAAGTTATATTAATACAATTTTAATATTTTTTTATTAATTGTGAAGTCACAAGTTTGAATATGCATCTTTGCTTCTGATATTCCTACACAACTATCAACTCAGTTAGTTTAACAGAAACAAATTTAATTATTATTATTATTATTAATATTATTATTATTATAAGTGTTGTTGTTGTTTATTAATGACTAGAATACACTTACCAATGCTTAATTTAGCTAGGACTTTTTTCTTTAATTTTTTGGACCTGTCTTCTTTTTAATAAGCAAAGATATAATTCAAATGAGTATAAGGGTTACTCAACCCAATTAAAAAAAAAGCGGAACAAAACAAACTACCTAAAGATCAAAACATATCTGCAGATTAGAATCACACTTCTCTCTCACATGCATATTTGAACACTCAAACTTAACTTGATACCAATCACACATCAACTGCTTAATGGCATGACGATCCATCTTAGCTAAAAACCTCCAATTGAACAAAATTGAATTTCTACATAGGCACAAAACCCAACAAATGGCTCACCAAAAGAAAAAATACAATTTTTTCCCAAAATCGATTTTTAAACTAAACTAGTAAAAATAGTAAATGAGAAGAGGTTGATGCCATTCCGGTAATGTGGCGCAACTCCAACCAATTGCACACTCCATCTCAAAATTTCAAACTAATTTTACACGATAAGAATAAATGCAAATCATCTTGTTCATCGATGAAACAAAGAGGAAAAGCCAAATTGTGCCAACCTTGAAGAATATCCTTGTTCAACGTGAAATTTAGCAAATTAGTACTAGTCTTCCTAAAAGGGTTACTTGCAGGATCGACTAGATGATCCTAGGACATATGCCTACAAAGTTTCTAATGTTTTTGTATGGTTTTATGTGTAAAAAGACATAAATTTTGACGTAGGCAAAATCTTTAGGATAAAGTGAAAAGACGAAAAAGAATGTAGACGCAGAGAAAGTAAAAGACTTCGACAAAAACTAAAATACAGGAAAACAACTTAATGTAAAAGACTTTGTATAAATAAAGGGTGGTGTTCACACAAACACACACACACACACACACACACACACACACACACACACACACTAGAATTTCCTATTTATAATAAAATCTAAATAATTGTCGTGAACACTCTTTTCTCCATAAGCTGACACGTCTTCACTTGCATGCGTTTCGCCTTCAACTTGCTTCCACGCGTCCTTCGAATGCAGATAAGGTCAAAAAATGTTACTTAGCCTTGTTTCATGTTTCAAATTTCTTAGTCGAAATATTCTCCAAATCAATCAAGAAAAATCACTAAGTTCCCAATACTACTGCGCGCATGTGAACTTTATCTAGATTTCTTCAAATGCTTTAAACTTTTCTTGACTTGTTAAACATTTGAGGTATGTTGAAAAATCCACCTAACAATCCCGCTTGGCCAATTGAGATTTAGTTAGAATCCGATTATGCAACAGCTTCCAACAAAATGCTTGTACCTTGATCGAAACCTTCGATTTCCAAATCTTGCGATAGCTCCTCAACCGGCGGATATTCGAAACCACACAATCACAATTATGATATGACAACACTATATAGCTATTCTTGATTGAAAATCCACTGTTGTCCCGCCACCAGCGAAACGAGTCTTCGCAATAAAAAATGCTGATCACTAGACAAATTTTTTGTCCATTTTTGAGTGCTGTCTAATGGCGTGTCTAATGGTGATCATTAGACAATGCTTTTTATTCTGAGCATTTTTTATATCAAAAGTACTTTTTTTTAATTCTGTTTCGGGTGTTTTCTAATTGTAAACATAAGATAGAGGTTTTTAAATCAAGTGTTGTCTAAAATCAAAATGTTGTCTAAAATCAAAATGTTGTCTAACATATAATTTTTTTACTGAGAATAATTGTTATGCACTGTCAGTATAAAATATTTTACATGGTCAGTGTATCACAACCATTCAAAAGTATTATTTTATATGTGATTAAAGAAACAGGCATACATTTACAAAAATTTAACAATTATAATTTATTGACAGCGTAAAACTTCTTTAAACTATATGTTTATTTCAATTAAATTTTTTTTATACTAAGTTTTCTTTGTTAAACATGCATAAACATTTATACAAAACCAACACACTATGCAATAGTATTATCTTAGACAGGATGTGGATCCTCTGCATCTTTTCTTCTACTGCTTTTGCTCAACACTATTTTGATCCTTTAGATTTTAGCATATCCCTATTTATATGCTAATTCATTATTATTATATTCCATATTAACCATTGGATTGAGGGGCATCATTGAAAGCTGAAGACAACAAATTGGAGATGATCCATACACTCTTAAACAATACTTATTTTCCAAAACGTTTTTTTATATATAAACACTACTAAAGAGGCACTATTATTTCACCATTTTGATGTAGGGTTGTAAGCATTTGATCTTAAACTTCAACTTTTAAAAGCTCTTGAAGAGTTTTGATGACATTTGTCATAAATATAACATTACTAGTTTCCAAATATTTTGACGAATACATGGACACAAATTAAGACATTTTCATGACATTCCTATAAAATATTTTCGTTAAGAATATATTTTAAGTGCATAAAGAAATTTATTCTGTTAGAAACTAGCAACCTCCATTGGAGGAAAGAAGAAAGAGATGAGAGAGGTTGAAGATGAAGCAAAATCTCAATATTACTCTGCTTAAGGAAATATGAACCAAGGAGTTCAATATATATACACAACCATGACAATGTAACTAACTAGTGAAGAATAGAAAAACACTTAGAAAGGGGGAGTTTGAATAAGTGTAGCTTTAAAACTTGTAAGATAAAAACTATTTGCACAATGATTTTTATCCTGGTTCGTTGTTAACTAAACTACTCCAGTCCACCCCCTTGGAGTGATTTACCTCACCTGAGGATTTAGTCCACTAATCACACGAGATTACAATGGTTTTCCACTCAGCCAACTACTAAGTCTTCTAGAGTATACTGATCACAACTTGATCACTCTAGGAACAATCTGCTTAGATACCTTCTAAGACTTTCTAGAGTATACTGATCAACAACCGGATCACTCTAGTTCTTACAACTTAATGTAAACAAATTCTTTTAAGAGTTACAATGCTTCTTATAAAGCTATTATCACAACTGTGATTTTGTCTTAAGTTTAAGCTTAAATCTCACTAAGATATTACAACAGCAATGTAGTGAGTTTGATGATGAAGTTTGAGAGCTTTTGAATTTGACAGCGTTTCTGTATAATGCGCAAGTGTTGTATTGAGCTTCTCATCAGAACTTCATATTTATAGGCGCTTGAGAAGATGACCGTTGGGAGAATATAATGCTTTGCGTAATCCGTACAATATTGCATTTAATGTTTCACTCTTTTGTCAACTACCTCGAGCCTTGCTTTCGCTGTGTCTACTGACGTTGCCTTTAATAGCTTCTAACGTTTCTTTTGTCAGTCAGCGTAGCCTGCCATCTTGTACTTGCTTCTGATCTAATGTTTGTATAAACAACGTTTGAATATCATTAGAGTCAAACAGCTTGGTGCAGAGCATCTTCTTGTCTTCTGACCTTGAAGTGCTTCTGAGCGTGATACCATGAGAACTTCAGTGCTTCTGCTTCTGATCTCAAGTTCTTCTGATGCTTCCATAGACCCATGTTGTGATTCTGCTTGACCATCTTCTGATGTCTTGCCAGACCATGTTCTGATGTTGCATGCTGAACCTTCTGAGTCAGTGCTTCTTGCGCTGATTTTGTGCATACTCTTTATATAATTCCTGAAATGGAAATTGCATAGTATTAGAGTACCACATTATCTCATACAAAATTCATATGCTTGTTATCATCAAAACTAAGAATATTGATCAGAACAAATCTTGTTCTAACAATCTCCCCCTTTTTGATGATGACAAAAACATACATAAATGATATGAATTTGCAATCAGAATAACAGACGGCTAAAGACAATTACACAACTATAGCATAAGCATATAGACATTGTGTGTGAATATGTCTCCCCCTAAGATTAACAATCTCCCCCTGAGATAAATAATCTCCCCCTGAAATAAATACTAGAAGAATTTTATAAATAAAAGACTTCCCTGAGTATTTCAGTTGAGACGTTCACATATGCTTAGATTGAAGGATAGAAAAACACTTAGAAAGGGGGGGGGGGGTTTGAATAAGTGTAGCTTTAAAAACTAGACAGATAAAAATAAATTGCACAGTTATTTTTATCCTGGTTCGTTGTTAACTAAACTACTCCAGTCCACCCCCGCAGAGATGATTTACCTCAACTGAGGATTTAATCCACTAATCGCACGGATTACAATGGTTTTCCACTTAGTCAGCAACTAAGTCTTCCAGAGTCTTCTGATCACACACTGATCACTCCAGGAACAATTGCTTAGATACCCTCTAAGACTTTTCTAGAGTATACTGATCCACACGATCACTCTAGTTACAACCTGCTTAGATCACTTCTAAGACTTCCTAGAGTATTCTGATCCACACGATCACTCTAGTTCCTTACAACTTAATGTAATCAATCTAAGAGTATTACAATTGCTTCTTAAAAGCGATAATCACAACTGTGATATTTCTCTTAATCGTTTAAGCTTAATCTCACTAATATATTACAACAGCAATGTAGTGAGCTTTGATGAAGATGAAGATTCTGAGCTTTGGATTTGAACAGAGTTTCAGCAAGTTAATAAGCGTTGTTTTGTTCAGGATCGTTAACCTTGCTTCTCATCAGAACTTCATATTTATAGGCGTTTGGAGAAGATGACCGTTGAGTGCATTTAATGCTTTGCGTGTTCCGTACAGCCTCGCATTTAATGTTATACGCTTTTGTCAACTACCTCGAGCCTTGTTCACGCTGTGTCTACTGACGTAGCCTTTAGTAGCTTTTAACGTTCCTTTTGTCAGTCAGCGTAGCTTGCCACTTGTACTTCCTTCTGATCTGATGTTTGTGAATACAACGTTTGAATATCATCAGAGTCAAACAGCTTGGTGCAAAGCATCTTCTGATCTTCTGACCTTGAAGTGCTTCTGAGCGTGATACCATCAGAACTTCAGTGCTTCTGTTCTCTTGTTCTTCTGATGCTTCCATAGACCCATGTTCTGATACTGCTTCGACCATCTTCTGATGTCTTGCCAGACCATGTTCTGATGTTGCATGCTGAACCATTTGAGACAAAGCTTCTGAGCGCTGAATTATGCGTACTCTTTATATATTTCCTGAAAGGGAAATTGCATTGGATTAGAGTACCATATTATCTTAAGCAAAATTCATATTATTGTTATCATCAAAACTAAGATAATTGATCAGAACAAATCTTGTTCTAACAATCTCCCCCTTTTTGATGATGACAAAAACATATATAAATGATATGAATTTGCGATCAGAAAGAATAGACGGCAAAAGACAAATTACACAGCTATAGCATAAGCATATGAATATGTCTCCCCCTGAGATTAGCAATCTCCCCCTGAGATAAATAATCTCCCCCTGAAATAAATACTCGAAGAACTTTAATAAAAGACTTCCCTGATTATTTCGGTAGAGACGATCATATAAGCTTCTGTCTTTAGAGAATTCATAGCTTCTGACTTCTGCTTCCATTGGACAGCTTCAGAACTAGAATTTTCTTAGATCCCTAGAACACTCACAGCTTCTGATTCCTGCTTCCATCTAGGACAGCTTCAGAACTTGAATTTCTTTGATCTTCTAAACATTCACAGCTTCTGATTTCTGCTTCCATTCAGGACAGCTTCAGAACTTGAATTTCTTTGATCTTCTGAACATTCACAGCTTCTGATTTCTGCTTCCATTTAGGACAGCTTCAGAACTTGAGTTTTCTGGATCTTTAGAACATTCACAGCTTTGAATTTCTGCTTCCCTCGGATAGCTTCAGAGCTTTGAATTTCTACCAACATCACTTCATGCTAGATTTGTATCAGAACATTATTGAATGTACCAGAGCATCATCAGAGCATCTCTACATCCTGAAATGTTACAGAACAAAAACTAAACGACAAAAGTCAGCATGAACGAGTTAGAACATAGAATATATGTTTGAACACATTATATGTATCAGAGCCATAACATTATATGTATCAGAGCAAATAGAATTTTGTCAGAACAAATAGACAAATATGGATCAAATTCTATTATCAGTGCTTCTGATTCATTCTTCTTTCTTGCTTCTGATCTCTGAAGCTTGACAGCACTCGGCTTGCTTCAGTTTCCATGGTTTTGCTTTGAAGATTCTCTTCACTTCTTTATACCTGCAAAACACTTAAACCATATAGAACTTTGCAGTTCTTGTTAGTGAGAGCAACTGATTAAATCAAATCATTTATCATTTATCTTTCTCCCCCTTTTTGTCATATCATCAAAAAGCAAAAAAGATTCAGAGACAAACAAAACGAAACACACGGAGGAAGAAGTTGATTTCATTGAAGTTCAAACAGCAGGTACAGAAGTACATGAAGATAAGAAAGATCAGATGCACAAAGACAGATGCAACGAAAAGAAAGAAACAACACAGACTCAATCTAAGATGGCCCTAGTCTTGATAAGATCTTGGTCAGCATCTCTTGAACCATATTGTTGTGTCCTTCTTGCCTCACCATGAAAGCACTATACTCAGCATTGAGTGAACTTTGCTCATCCTGTCTTTTCTGAATTTCTTCCAGAGTCCTTGCAAGACGAGAAGATTCATCAGAAGAAGCTTCACCGCTTTCAACCACAGGAATATCATGTTGATCTGCCGCCTCCATAGATAGATCATTTGCAGGGATTTCCTCAACAGGAACAGTTTTAGCAACATGATCTTCAGCATCTGCTTCTTGCATAGAAGCATCTCCATATTCTGCAGCAGGAATTTCCGAGTCTCCATTCTCAAGTGCCTGAAGAATGGCAGCTAGATTCCTTGGAGCAGAAGGACCTTCAACTTCTGGTGGGTCAACAACTTCTGGAATGACCAAGTTTGGATCTTTCTCAGACGGGTTTTCCCTCAGATAGTCAAAGAGAGTCTTGAAATCTCCGAGCAGAACAGGATAGTCAGGAATAAAGATAACCATATCCCTGCATGGATTTGCTTCCATTTCAGCAGCTAGTCTTAATACTTCCAATTCATCCACAAAGGGCTTCTCCTCAGCAGCAACACAATTTCTGAGAGGATGGTAGTATATACCATTATCTTCCTCCAGAAGGTAACCAGGGTAACCAGGGGCAGCAGCCACTAGTCTTTTCTGTACTCCCATTGCTTCTACTTGAAAATCCTTGCGAAATCTTCTCCAGAGATTTCTTGTAGAAACATCATCCAGACCATTTAGGAATGCATCCTTCAGAAGGTCTAGACTGCTAATCACCTCATGTCTGAAAAGTTCCAGGTAGGTATAGGGTTCAGGTTCAGGCGGATTGAAGGTGAATTTGTAGTCAGGGTAGAGAAGACAGTAAGGTTTGGATTTTCTGGTAGGTAAGGGATGGGATATAGAAGGTGGAGGTACGGTGGATGAGGAAGAAGGGATATCTGAGAGAATGATTGATGAGGATGGAATATCAGAAATGATAGATTGAGACGAGGATGGAGTGTTTGTAAAGGGAATTGGTGAGAAGGATTTATCAGAAGGAGTTGGGGGAAGAATACTTAAAGGTGTGGGGTTTAGAATGGGAGAGGAGAAGGATGATGGAGAAGGATTTGGTAAGGTGAAGTTTACTTTTGGTTCAGAAGGAGGTGATTGGGGAGAAGGTTTAGGGACAGAAGGAGGTGGAGTAAAAACCTTTCTGGAGATTTGTACAGAAGAAGAAGATCTTGTTCTGCGAAAGGAATCTCTGATCCTTTTATCTCTTCGTTCTTCAGAGTCCACCTTGTCAGGATCATAGGTGACCCTCAACTTCTTGGCTTTCTCAGCCTCATCTTCTTGGGCTTTTCTTTTTAGCCTAGCCTTTAGTTCCTTCTAATCCTTCTTCAGAAGATCAGCCTTGGACGGAAGTAGTCTGCCACGGATCCAAGCAGGATCAATATCTGATTGCTTCCTAACACAATCTTCCAGGTAAGACTTGACAACCTGATGCAGTTCTTCTTGAAACAGGGAGGCAAAACCTTCAGCAACAACTCTTCTTGAGAGAATGTCAGGAAAACTTTGGCACACAGAAGGTACATTTTTAATGAGTTCTAATCTGAACAGATCCACACCATTAAAAATGGGACCTTGAACTACTCCAAGCAAATGGGATGCATTGAGTTTTCTGATGGAGTCCAGCACTTTGCTTTCAGTAAGAATGTCTGAAATCATTCTTCCAAACGGAATAGTCGTTCTTGGAAGATGAGGGTACTTCGCCCTTTCCTCTTCTCTTGACTCAAGGATTGAAGTCTTCAGATTCTCAAACAGAATGTGAGAGATGTTGATCTCAGTCTTTTTGCCAATGCAGAAAAGAGTGTGCTTGTGATCTGGACTGATGTAAGAGGAGGAGAGCATCCTTTTTCTGTGGTGAAGAGAACCCAGAATAATCTCAGCCCATACCCTATAAAATGGCCTCAAGGTGCCTGTGTTATTAGAGTCAATCCCAGAAGACTTAGAGATTTGTTTTTCAACTATTGACCAATCAACAGATGTATATCGAAAACCAGACCAACCTTCTTCATCATTCAGATTGTATAGCTTCCTGATCAGTTTTTCAGAGATAACCACTTCATGCCCTAGCACGAATGAAATGATGGCCGTTGGGGTAACCGTTGCATGTACCCAGAAATCCTTCACAAGATCAGGATAAATTGGACCAACCAATCTATTGAGATACTTGGACCATCCTTGCTCAAGGATTCTTGCATCACACTTAAAGCCATTCGCTTTAAGATTGTTGAAATCCACAGCAGTTTCACATAAAACCTCCAAGTCCTTCGTGGGTATCAAGCAAGTTTTCAAAGGAGCATATTCATAATTTCGTAGAAGGATTTGTGAAGAAGTAAGTCTTTCTTTTGAGGAAGATGAGCAAGAGGAAGAGTTCATGATGATAATGCTTTGAGATCAAATCAGAAAACTAGGGTTTGAAGGGAAATGCAACGAAGTGAATGCACAAAATAGAGAGAAAGAGAGAAAAAGAGGGAATGAAGATGAAGCGGGTTATTTAAAAGATTTAAAAAGAAATCATTATGCATTTAATGAGAAATGACATTAGGAGAGAGAACACAGTAAATGACATGATTTAATACAGTTACCTAGGTCGGCGTCTTTTCAACTGCACGCTTTGTACTAACCGTACAGACACGTGTTCACCATCAGATAATAGATGACAGCTGTAAATTTCAGAATAGACTTTACGCCTTCAGATTCTGATCACTGCTTCTGATCTGATCAAGTTTCTCTTCTGGAAACACTCCTTCTGAAGTGTGCTGATATAAATCTGAATGATCTTCTGATCCATTACTTCTGATATACACAGCTTCTGGAGGTTCACTTCTTTGTTCTGCAGCTTCTGATAAGACAAAACTGTATCTGCAGAAATTCTTAAGCGCTTTGTTTCATTAGAAACAAGTTTATCATCAAACCAGACATTTATTGATTCGTCCACAATCAATGTTTCAATATTGTATATTCTGTAGCATTTAGAGCATTCAGAATAATCAAGAACGAAACATCAATGCTTTAGAGACAAACAAAACAGATGGTTCCAAGACTAATAAACTTCTTTTCTGATTTCCTACGAACATAGTTTCTTCAACAGATTTAAGAACCAGAACTTGGAAGACAATCTTTCTTCCCTTCAAGTGTTGAGACCAACTTGAGTCCAGGAGACATGTCATGTTGATTTTTATCTTCTTTGTCGCCAAGAGGATCTGCAAAAAAAAATAGTCTTTTTCTTTGGTACCCACATTTTCTTGGGTCCTTTCTTGTTAGTTCTCCTCAAGTTCTGATTGAACTTGGGTTTAACATTGTAAACAATAGGAGGAACAGCATGATAATTCTTAATGTGAGTTTCATGATATTTCCTAGGTTGTGTCACATGCTTTTTGGTGTGTGTTGTGTGAAAACTTTGAGCATGTGAAGTGTGCCTAATATCATGGGAGTGGCCATACTTGAACTGATCATACAATGGCTTGTATGTGAATTTCATTTCATCAACAGGTTCAAGTTTGTATGGGGTTTCACCCTCAAAACCAATGCCGACTCTTTTGTTTCCAGACACAGCATATATCATAGAAGCTAGCTGACTTCTGCCAATACTTCTAGATAAGAACTTCCTGAAACTTAAATCATATTCTTTCAGAATATGGTTTAGACTAGGAGTGGATTTTTCTAAATCAGAAGGAGATCCAACATTATTGGATAATTTTAAAAGTTTTTCTTTTAATTCAGAATTCTCCAACTCAAGCTTCTTTGTTTCAAATTCAAATAGCTTTTTCAGCTTTTTGTATTTGAGACTAATCTGAGACTTGAGTTCCAGAAGTTCAGTTAGACCGGAAACTAACTCATCTCTAGTAAGTTCAGAAAATACCTCTTCAGAATCTGATTCTGATGTAGATTCTGATTCGTCATCTTCTGTCGCCATCAGCGCACAGTTGGCCTGCTCATCTTCTGACTCATCTTCTGACTCATCCCAGGTTGCCATAAGACCTTTCTTCTTATGAAACTTCTTCTTGGGATTTTCCTTCTGAAGATTTGGACATTCATTCTTGAAGTGTCCAGGCTCATTGCATTCATAGCACATGACTTTCTTCTTGTCAAATCTTCTGTCATCAGAAGATTCTCCACGTTCAAATTTCTTTGAACTTCTGAAGCCTCTGAACTTCCTTTGCTTGGTCTTCCAGAGTTGATTTAGCCTTCTGGAGATCAAGGACAGTTCATCTTCTTCTTCAGATTCTGATTCTTCAGGATCTTCTTCTCTAGCCTGAAAAGCGTTAGTGCATTTCTTGATATTGGATTTTAATGCAATAGACTTACCTTTCTTTTGAGGCTCATTTGCGTCCAGCTCTATTTCATGACTTCTCAAGGCACTGATAAGCTCTTCCAGAGAAACTTCATTCAAATTCTTTGCAATCTTGAATGCAGTCACCATAGGACCCCATCTTCTGGGTAAGCTTCTGATGATCTTCTTTACGTGATCAGCCTTGGTGTATCCCTTGTCAAGAACTCTCAATCCAGCAGTAAGAGTTTGAAATCTTGAAAACATCTTTTCAATGTCTTCATCATCCTCCATCTTGAAGGCTTCATACTTCTGGATTAAAGCTAGAGCTTTAGTCTCCTTGACTTGAGCATTTCCTTCATGAGTCATTTTCAAGGACTCATATATGTCATAGGCCGTTTCCCTGTTAGATATCTTCTCATACTCAGCATGAGAGATAGCATTCAGCAAAACAGTTCTGCATTTATGATGATTCCTGAAAAGCTTTTTCTGATCATCATCCATTTCTTGCCTTGTCAGCTTTACGCCTCTGGCATTTACTGGATGTTTGTAACCATCCATCAGAAGATCCCATAGATCACCATCTAGACCAAGAAAGTAACTTTCCAGTATTCAAAGTTTTCACCATCAAATACCGGCGGTCTAGTATAACCATTGTTACCGTTGTATTGCTCAGCAGAGCCAGATGTAGATGCAGGTGTAGACTTTTCACTTTCATCAACCATCTTTTACTGAAGCGTTTTTCTCTTCCTGAATCTTTTCTAAACACGGTTAAGTGCTTGCACCTTAGAACCGGCGCTCTGATGCCAATTGAAGGATAGAAAAACACTTAGAAAGGGGGGGGGTTTGAATAAGTGTAGCTTTAAAAACTAGACAGATAAAAATAAATTGCACAGTTATTTTTATCCTGGTTCGTTGTTAACTAAACTACTCCAGTCCACCCCCGCAGAGATGATTTACCTCAACTGAGGATTTAATCCACTAATCGCACGGATTACAATGGTTTTCCACTTAGTCAGCAACTAAGTCTTCCAGAGTCTTCTGATCACACACTGATCACTCCAGGAACAACTGCTTAGATACCCTCTAAGACTTTTCTAGAGTATACTGATCCACACGATCACTCTAGTTACAACCTGCTTAGATCACTTCTAAGACTTCCTAGAGTATTCTGATCCACACGATCACTCTAGTTCCTTACAACTTAATGTAATCAATCTAAGAGTATTACAATTGCTTCTTAAAAGCGATAATCACAACTGTGATATTTCTCTTAATCGTTTAAGCTTAATCTCACTAATATATTACAACAGCAATGTAGTGAGCTTTGATGAAGATGAAGATTCTGAGCTTTGGATTTGAACAGAGTTTCAGCAAGTTAATAAGCGTTGTTTTGTTCAGGATCGTTAACCTTGCTTCTCATCAGAACTTCATATTTATAGGCGTTTGGAGAAGATGACCGTTGAGTGCATTTAATGCTTTGCGTGTTCCGTACAGCCTCGCATTTAATGTTATACGCTTTTGTCAACTACCTCGAGCCTTGTTCACGCTGTGTCTACTGACGTAGCCTTTAGTAGCTTTTAACGTTCCTTTTGTCAGTCAGCGTAGCTTGCCACTTGTACTTCCTTCTGATCTGATGTTTGTGAATACAACGTTTGAATATCATCAGAGTCAAACAGCTTGGTGCAAAGCATCTTTTGATCTTCTGACCTTGAAGTGCTTCTGAGCGTGATACCATCAGAACTTCAGTGCTTCTGTTCTCTTGTTCTTCTGATGCTTCCATAGACCCATGTTCTGATACTGCTTCGACCATCTTCTGATGTCTTGCCAGACCATGTTCTGATGTTGCATGCTGAACCATTTGAGACAAAGCTTCTGAGAGCTGAATTATGCGTACTCTTTATATATTTCCTGAAAGGGAAATTGCATTGGATTAGAGTACCATATTATCTTAAGCAAAATTCATATTATTGTTATCATCAAAACTAAGATAATTGATCAGAACAAATCTTGTTCTAACATAGATCTTCAGAACATTCACAGCTTCTGATTCTTGCTTCCATAGGACAGCTTCAGAACTTGAATTTCTTCTTGAATCATTGCATGCTAGATTGTATCAGAACATTGTTGAATGTACCAGAGCATCATCAGAGCATCTCTACATCGTGAAATGTTTCAGAACAAACTAAACGACAAAAGTCAGCATGAATGAATCAGAACATAAAATATGTATCAGAACATATAATATGTATCAGAGCAAACAACAGTAATGTTACAGAGCATATTTTATAACTAAAAACATGCATCATAACATATAAGGAATAAGAATGAGTTAGAGCATATTCTATTAGAATATCAGAACATTCTTCCTTCTTGCTTCTGATCTTGAAGCTTTGTAGCACTCATCTTGCTTCAATTTCCATGAGCTTGTTTCTATATAGAATTGCTTTTCCCCATGTCTTTGCTTCTCATGTTGAGCTTTTAAGAAGATCTTCAACTTCTGCAAAACACTCAAAGACATAGAACTCGCAAGTTCTGTTAGAAATGTGGAGACTTTCTCCTAGCAACTGATAAAATAAATCAGATCATTTATCACATTTTCTCCCCCTTTTTGTCATACCATCAAAAAACATAAAAGATGCAGATGAAAAACAAGACAAACAATATGAGAGAAGAAAAGATAAATTTCATTGATAGCAAGGAGAAATTGTCAGAAGTACAAAAGTACATGGAAGATGCATAGAAAATAGATGCAGCAAACAAAGAAAACAATCTAAGACTCAAAGACTAAGATGACCCTAGCTTGGACATGATCTTGGCCAGCATGTCATGAATCCCATTGTTGCTCTCAGTCTGCCTCTCCATGAAGGTGCGGAACTCAACATTGATCGTTCGGTTCTCATCCATGCGAGAAGATAGCTCAGCCTGGTTCTTCTGAATAACTTCCAGAGTCTTCGCGAGACGAGAAGGTTCATCAGAAGAAGCTTCACAACTTCTGTCCAGAGGGATAGCATTCTGAACCGCAGCTTCCATTATCAGATCATCACCTTGATTTTCCTCAACAGGAATAGTTCCATCAGGATGATCTTCAGCATCTGCTTCTGCCATAGAAGCATCTCCATATTCTGCAGCAGGCACCTCAGAATCTCCATTCTTAAGAGCCTGAAGAATGACAGCCAGATTCCTTGGAGCAGAAGGACCTTCAACTTCTGGAGGATCAGCAACTTCTGGGATGACCAAATCAGGATCTTCTTCAGAAGGATTCTCCCTCAGAAAGTCAAACAAAGATTTGAAGTCTCCAATCAGAACTAGATACTGAGGTCTCCAGACCACAATCTCTCTGCAAGGATTAGCTTCCATTGCTGCAGCAATTCTTGCTTCCTCAAGTTCATCCACAAACGGCTTCTCCTCAAGAGCTCTCCTGTTTCTGATGGGGTGATAATAGACACCATTATCAACCTTAAGAAGATAACCAGCATAGCCAGGAGCAGCAGCCACTAGTCTCTTCTGAACAGCCATTGCTTCCACTTGAAAATCCTGGCAAAAGCTTCTCCAGAGGTTTCTTGTAGAAACATCATCAAGACCATTGAAATGAAGATGAAGCGGGTTATTTAAACGGTTTGAATAAAAGAAAATAAAAAAAAAGTTTAAATGAAATGATTACAGAAAAACATGACATCAATATGCATTTAATGAGAAATGACGTTAGGAGAGATAAAGTGACAAAATGAAATGATTTGCACAGTTACCTAGGGCGGCATCTCCTCAACTGCACGCATGCTTGTCCAAAAATAGTGAACACGTGTTCATTTTCTGGAAAGACTGGTGACAGCTGTTTTGCTTTAAAAGAGCTTCTGAATCAACTTAGATAATGAAACGTTAGTAATAACAGAATCAGAACTTCTAATTGATCTTTTTCAGAACTTCTTATAACCACTTAGTCCTAACACATTTCAGAAGTTATCCATACTAAAATCTTCTCATCTTCTCATTCTGGGCATAAGTCCATACTGATATTCTTCAGAATGAACTTAAACCTATCTTCAACAAGGGGTTTTGTAAAGATATCAACCCATTGATGGTCTGTATCCACAAAGTTCAAAGAGAGAACACCCTTCTGAACATAGTCCCTCATAAAATGATGTTTAATCTCAATATGTTTAGCTTTGGAATGTAAGATAGGGTTCTTAGATAAACATATAGCAGAAGTATTATCACAGAAAATAGGAATGTTACTCTTATATATCTGATAATCTTCTAGCTGACTCTTCATCCAGAGCATTTGTGTGCTACACCCAGCAGCAGCAACATATTTTGCTTCTATTGTTGATAGGGCTATGGTAGCTTGCTTCTTGCTGTACCAGGAGATCAAATGACTTCCAAGAAATTGACAACTTCCAGAAGTGCTCTTCCTTTCAATTCTATCTCCAGCATAGTCAGCATCACAGAATCCTACTAAGTTGTATTCTTTAGATCTTCTGTAGACTAAACCAACATTAGTAGTACCTTTCAGATACCTCAAAATTCTCTTAACAGCAGTTAAGTGAGATTCTCTAGGATCTGATTGGAATCTAGCACACAAACAAACACTGAATAAAATGTCAGGTCTAGAAGCAGTTAAATATAGAAGAGATCCAATCATACCTCTGTACAACTTCTGATCTACCTTCTTACTTACCTCATCCTTACCTAGAACACACGTTGGATGCATAGGAGTTTTGGCTTCTTTGCTTTCAGAAAGATTAAACTTCTTCAGAAGTTCTTTCACATACTTCGTTTGATGAACATAAGTTCCATCAGAAGTTTGATTGATTTGAATCCCAAGGAAATACTTGAGTTCACCCATCATACTCATTTCAAATTCAGCCTGCATAGATTTAGCAAACTCCTTTCCAAGTGAAGCATTAGATGTTCCAAAGATAATATCATCAACATAAATTTGACAAATTAAAATGTCCTTCTTAGACGTTTTACAGAAAAGAGTCGTGTCCACTTGTCCTCTAGTGAAACCATTGTCCAGAAGGAAAGAACTTAATCTTTCATACCAAGCTCTGGGAGCTTGCTTCAATCCATACAATGATTTCTTAAGTTTGAAAACATGTTCTAGAGACTTAAAGTCTTCAAAACCAGGAGGTTGGTGAACATAGACTTCCTCATCTATATAACCATTTAAGAAGGCACTCTTAACATCCATCTGATACAGAGTGATGTTATGCTGAGTGGCAAAAGAAATTAGTAAGCGAATAGATTCTAACCTGGCCACTGGTGCAAAGGTTTCTGTATAGTCAATCCCTTCTTGCTGACTATATCCCTGAGCCACCAGTCTGGCTTTGTTTCTTACCACTTCTCCCTTCTCACTAAGCTTGTTTCTGAACACCCACTTAGACTAATGATGTTGAATCCTTTTGGTCTAGGAACCAAATCCCATACATCATTCCTTGTAAACTGATTTAGTTCTTCTTGCATGGAAATTATCCAGTCTGGATCTTCTAGAGCTTGATCAACAGAAGTTGGCTTGATCAAAGAAACAAGACCTAATTGACATTCTGCATTGTTCTTAAGGAATGCTCTTGTTCTGATAGGATCGTCTTTCTTTCCAAGGATCACATCTTCTGAGTGAGCTGAGGTGAGTCTAGACGATCTTCTGACTGTTGGCTCTTCAGAAATTCTGAGATTCTTTAAAGATGCAGCAACTTGATCTTCTGATTCTTTGCTTCTGAGACTTTCAGCTTCTGGAGCTTTGCTTCTTGGTTCTACAGCTTCTGATATGTCAATATCTATATCTGCAAAATTCTCAAACTGCTTTGGCTTTTCAAGACCAAGCTTATCATCAAATCTGATATTGATTGATTCTTCTACAACCAATGTTTCAGTATTGTATACTCTGTAGCCTTTAGAGCGTTCAGAATATCCAAGAAGAAAACATTTTTGTGCCTTAGAATCAAACTTATCAAGATGATCTTTAGTATTCAGAATAAAACACACACATCCAAAAGGATGAAAATATGAAATGTTGGGCTTTCTGTTCTTCCACAATTCATAAGGAGTCTTATTTAGAATAGGTCTTATAGAGATTCTATTATGAATATAACATGCAGTGTTTATTGCTTCTGCCCAGAAGTGCTTAGCCATATTAGTCTCATTGATCATGGTTCTGGCCATTTCGTGCAGAGTACTATTCTTTCGCTCTACAACTCCATTTTGCTGTGGAGTTTTAGGGCAAGAGAAATCATGAGCAATACCATTTTCTTTGAAAAACTCCTCAAAGAATTTGTTCTCAAATTCGCCACCATGATCACTTCTGACCTTTATGATTTTGCACTCCTTCTCAGATTGGATCTGAGTGCAGAATTCAAAGAACACTGAATGAGACTCATCCTTGTGTTTTAAGAACTTTACCCATGTCCAGCGGCTATAATCATCTACGATGACTAATCCATATTTCTTCCCTCTGATAGATGCTGTTTTGACTGGTCCAAACAGATCAATATGCAGAAGTTCTAACGGCCTTGAGGAAGAGACAACATTCTTAGATTTGAATGCAGGTTTGGAGAACTTGCCCTTCTGGCATGCTTCACAAAGAGCATCTGATTTATATTTCAGATTTGGGAGTCCTCTGACCAGATTTAGTTTGTTAATCTGAGAAATCTTTCTCAAACTAGCATGTCCTAATCTTCTGTGCCAGACCCATTGCTCCTCAGAAACAGACATAAGGCAAGTCACCTTCTGCTTCTCAAGATCAGAAAGATCAATCTTATAAATGTTGTTCTTTCTCTTGCCTGTAAATAGGATTGAGCCATCCTTCTGACTTACAGCCTTGCAAGACTTTTGATTGAAGATTATATCATAACCATTGTCACTTAATTGACTTATGGACAATAAGTTATGCGTTAATCCTTCTACAAGAAGTACATTAGTTATGGAAGGAGAGTTACCAATACTTATGGTTCCAGAGCCAATAATCTTGCCCTTCTGATCCCCTCCAAACTTGACTTCTCCACCGGATTTAAGCACTAGGTCTTAGAACATAGACCTTCTTCCCGTCATGTGTCGCGAGCACCTAGAGTTCAAGTACCATGACATTTTGTGCTTTGCCTTCTTTGCTGCTAAGGATATCTGCAACAGAAATTATCTTCTCCTTAGGTACCCACAATTTCTTGGGTCCTTTCTTGTTAGTCTTCCTCAAGTTCTGATTGAACTTGGGTTTAGCATAATAGTTAACAGGAGGAACATCATGATATTCTTTAGGTTTGGCAGCATGATATTTTTTAGGTTGTGTCACATGCTTCTTGGTGTGTGTAATGTTAAAACTCTGTGCATGTGATGTGAGCCTAATATCATGTGAGTGGCCATATTTGAACTGATCATACAATGGCTTGTATGTGATTTTCAAATCATCAACAGGTTCAAATTTATGTGAGGTATCACCCTCATAGCCAAAACCAAACCTTTTGTTTCTAGAAACACCATATATCATAGAAGCAAGATGACTTCTGCCAATACTTCTAGATAGGAACCTTCTGAAGCTCGAGTCATATTCTTTCAGAATATGATTGAGACTAGGAATGGATTTTTCTGATTAAGAAGGAGATCCACTATCTTTGGATAATTTTAAAACTTTTTCCTTCAGTTCAGAATTTTCCACTTCCAGCTTCTTAGTTTCAAATTCAAATTGCTTTTTCAGCTTTTTGTATTTGATACTAAGATGAGCCTTGAGTTCCAGAAGTTCAGTTAAACTGGAAACTAGCTCTTCTCTAGATAGTTCAGAAAATACCTCTTCAGAATCTGATTCTGATGTAGATTCTGATCCATCATCCACTATGGCCATCAGTGCAAAGTTAGCTTGCTCGCCTTCGGAGTCTGATTCTGATTCAGATTCAGAATCATCCCATGTTGCCATAAGACATTTCTTCCCATGAAACTTCTTCTTGGGATTCTCCTTCTGAAGTTTTGGACATTCACTCTTGAAGTGTCCAAGCTCATTGCACTCATAGCAGACGACCTTCTTCTTGTCAGATCTTCTGCCACCAGAAGATTCTCCTCGTTCAAAATTCTTTGAACTTCTGAAGCTCTTGAACTTCCTTTGCTTGCTCTTCCAGAGTTGGTTTACCCTTCTGGAGATCATGGACAGTTCATCTTCTTCTTCTAATTCTGATTCTTCAGAATCTACTTCTTCAGCCTGAAAAGCGTTAGTGCATTTTTTAAAATTAGATTTTAATGCAATAGACTTACCTTTCTTCTGAGGCTCATTTGCATCCAGCTCTATCTCATGGCTTCTCAAGGCACTGATTAGCTCTTCCAAAGAAACCTCATTCAGATTCTTTGCAATCTTGAATGCAGTCACCATTGGACCCCATCTTCTGGGTAAGCTTCTGGTGATCTTCTTTACATGATCAGCCTTGGTGTAGCCTTTGTCCAGAACTCTTAATCCAGCAGTTAGCGTTTGAAATCTTGAGAACATCTTCTTAATATCTTCATCATCCTCCATCTTGAAGGCTTCATATTTCTGGATTAGAGCAAGAGCTTTAGTCTCCTTGACTTGAGCATTTCCTTCATGGGTCATCTTCAATGACTCATATATATCATAGGCAGTTTCCCTGTTAGATATCTTCTCATACCCAGCATGAGAGATATCATTCAGCAAAACAGTCCTACATTTATGATGATTCTTGAAAAGTTTCTTTTGATCATCATTCATTTCTTGTCTGGTAAGCCTTACGCCAGTAGCTTTCACTGGATGTTTGTAACCATCCATCAGAAGATCCCATAAGTCACCATCTAGACCAAGGAAGTAACTTTCAAGTTTATCTTTCCAGTATTCAAAGTTTTCACCATCAAATACTGGTGGTCTAATATAACCATTGTTACCATTTCCATTGTATTGCTCAACAGAGCCAAATTTAGATGTAGGGTTATTAGGATCTTCACCAGCCATCTTTTACTGAAGCGTTTTTTTCTTCCTGAATCTTTTCTAAACACGGTTAGGTGCTTGCACCTTAGAACCGGCACTCTGATACCAATTGAAGGATAGAAAAACACTTAGAAAGGGGGGGGTTTGAATAAGTGTAGCTTTAAAACTTGTAAGATAAAAACTATTTGCACAATGATTTTTATCCTGGTTCGTTGTTAACTAAACTACTCCAGTCCACCCCCTTAGAGTGATTTACCTCACCTGAGGATTTAATCCACTAATCACACGAGATTACAATGGTTTTCCACTCAGCCAACTGCTAAGTCTTCTAGAGTATACTGATCACAACTTGATCACTCTAGGAACAATCTGCTTAGATACCTTCTAAGACTTTCTAGAGTATACTGATCAACAACCGGATCACTCTAGTTCTTACTGTAGCAACCTGCCCTAAAAATATAGACTTTTAGAGTCGCCACCTATTCTGAAGGGCGAATAGGAAACCCTACGTAGTTAAGAGATCAGGGTAAGATACTATATTCAGGTCGAGGGAAGGTGTTGGGCACCCTCAACCCTTTCCTATGTATTTGAATCTAAGGATAAAGGTTTATGGTTAAAATTGAGGTTTATAGCTAAGGAAGTGAATAGGGGAAAAATTGAGATTTTAGGGAAGGGGACTCGCCTTGGTTATCCAAGTGCCTACGTATCTCCTTAGGGAGAATCAGAGTCAACGTAGTTCGGGGGACGGGTTGTACGCCCTTTGAGTTTGAAATTTGATTTGGAAGGCATTCTGAATTGCCTAGGATAAAAATCCATAGTTTGATATTGAAGCTTTGAAAGGTTTGAAAAGTGTTTTGAGGTTTGGGTGTACAACCTTGATTTTAATATGTACTATTAACCGCAATGATCAATAGATTCGACCACCATAGTTAAAAGATTAGTAGTTATATCGTTACCAATTTTAATTGATGGATTCAATTATCACTAATAACGAATAAAAGTATTTTTTTTAGAAGTTTTAATGATTTAATTTGTATCATTACCCTTCGTAATCGATTGATTCGATTAAAAATGATAATGAATTAGAATAAAGGAAATAGGCTAATCATCGCAACCAATAAGATGGTTGAAACCCTTTAGCCAAATAATATGTATTTTAATTTATATTTAAGAATTAACTAATTATTTGATTATTACCCACCGCGATCAATTGATTTAATCGAAGCGAATAATAAATTAAATCTTATTATTATGGCTAGAAAACTAATGGGATCGGACAAACCCTAATGCCTTGATAACAATTTTCTAGGTTTTTTGTGATTTTTTTAACCATTGAATTTAATTAAATCAATTAATTCGAATAATCGAAATAATCGAATTATAAAGTAAAATCCTAATATTAATCATATTCTTAACTTAAAACAAATTATATACAATAATAAAAAAGAAAGAAGAAAAGAAAAAACAATGAACATAAATTGATTTAATTTTCAAATAAGATAAAAAACAAGTAAATAAATAAGAATTTAAGAAAACCTGAGCGCATTATCCCACGTGGCGCATTGATGAATGTCCATGATGCGTCATCAGCCTTGATGCGTTAGATCTGATCTGGGCGCGATCTAATGGTTAGATGCTGGAGGTGTATTGTGAACTTGTGCTGGTGGGATGCATTGGATCTTGCTGAAAATAACACAAAACGTCCAAAAAAACATAGAAGTGCCCCAGGTGTGGATCGAACCCAAGACACCAAAGTTGAAGGCGCTTCCTCTCACCATCTGTACCACACTTTAATGCTGAGTGACAAATCCATAAGTAAAATAATAAACAAACCCAGAATTCAAAAAAAAAAGGGACGCGCGCCTTTGAGTCGTCTTCTTCATTGGAGAAAGGCAACGCTTTTTGTCTTGGAATACAGAACCTTTAGGCCACGGTTTTCAAACGTGGCTGTATATCCTCCATCTTAAAACCTGCACTTGATCATCAATAAACACAAAAGAAGAATCCAGATCGAATATATATGTTCCTACGAATGTATTGGTACCGTCAATTCTGGCTAATTGTTCCTCTAACCTACCGGCCCTAAATTATGACCACGAAAACCTAACAATGGCATCTTGCCATGTATGCGTTGAAACTCAAATCAAACAACCCAGGCACGATATGAACCTCAATATTAACGCATATGTGTAATCAAATTGCATTAAAAACGTATGAATTATGTAAACCGAACTTGGAAAGAAGTTAACAAACCATGAACGAAACCCCACTTTTTCGAAGGCCTTGAATGATGGTGACGGTTGGAATCGCTTCAGAGGTTGTCCAGGAGTTGATTGGAGTTCTCTATTTGGTCTGCAACAAGCTGTAATTCGATCCACTCCTCACCTTTGGTTCACAATTTTTTTGTTCTTGAATAAGGGTTTCTCAGCCAGAATTTCCAACCCCTTGCATCAGAGTCGCTTTTCCTATTTATAAGGAACGAATTAGGTTTATAACACTGCATCCAATCTTCATAAATTGCATGATTTGGATTTGATTTGGAAGTGATATAAAACTTTCCAAACTTGCATCTAAAGCTTCCACTTTTGCATCAATCTTTATCCCAATCAAATATTCTGATTTTGGCCTTTATTAATGAATATCTTGGGCATAAGAATGCTAAATAATAAGCCATGCACTTATTTTTTTTATTTCACATTTTATTCTAATTAAAGTTGAATTAAATTGAATTAATCCAAAATAATTAAAATAAAATAGGAGAGGACGTGTCATTGGGCTTGAGATATTCTTGGATTCTTTAGAAATAAGTTTTTTTTTTTAAATTCAAGAAATATAGGCCCATGAGTTAAAAAATGCAATTTCCATCACTTAGGGTTTTAAGCTTTTCTCAAATATCAACCAACTTCTACCACACATAACTCTCTCAATTTTTATCACATGGAAGCATTCTAGGACCTTTTAGAAAGCTTAAAGAGTCCTTTAAATGACCCTTTTGGTTTCATCTCAATCGGAGTTTCCATGTTCAAGTTATGAGCTTTGATCCAAAAGGTGTTTTTGTTGACCTTTGTGGAGGACCTATAATGTATTGGACTATATCTCTCAAATGAAACCTTCCTGGCCTTGGCTTGTGAGAGACAAAGTTGTAGAGAATCAAATTTCCTTCAGAATAGGCTTTGAGTGAAGAATTTCTGATACTCCATGTAGAAGTTATGGCCAGTCAAAGTTGAGTTGACTTTCCTATGAGAAACCCTAATTTGAACCTTTGCATTTGTTCATCTCTGAGTTTTTATTAACGGATCATGATCAACCTTTGATCAATTGATGGGTTTAAACTCACATACTTGATGTTGACCAAAAATCTTGAAGTTTGACTGTGTTTTGACTATAGTTGACTTTTAGGTCAACATAGTCGATTATTGGTCATCTGAGCCATTGAACGAGCGATCCTTGGAATTGCAGCTTGTTTTTTTTGGCATGGATATGATTTGATACATATGTGACACCTTGAGATCCACTTGAGGCCTTGGAGATTCAACATCCTTTGATAAAATACAAAACCCTAGTTTTGGATATGAGAGAATGACTTGAGAAAACCTTAGAGCCTCGAGTTATTGGAGATGAAATGAAGAACCTTTGATTGAATATGAGAGGGCAAATTTTGGGGTATGACAGCTGCCCCTGTTCAATCTTCTTAAACCTGAAGAATCAGATAGGCACGTCTGCCTATTGTGATCTAAGGGTAGAAGATGATTGGACACTGAGAATGCCCCGAAATTTGCATCTATTGGGAAGAAGTTCTGTGGGAGATGGGCTTTAAAGATGTCATCCAAGGTAAATACCTTTCTCCTTGTGAAGCATGTACTTTCTGGAAGGAACCAGATGCTTTGATTGTAGCATAGCCTAAAGAGGCAACCTGAATTTTATGCAATGTTATGATGCATGCAATGTATGATGCAGTGAGCTTCTCAAAATAAATGAGAGCAATGTATGTATATGTATGAATGAGGTATGTTAGTTGAATGATGCATAATTGTTAGTTATGTTAGTTTAAGTATGTTAGTAACTTTGGAAAAGAAAAGTAAAACTTGTTTGTTGGTGAAGTTTTGAAGAAGATCACTGCCGAGGGACTAACGTGATAAACCCAATTGAAGAACTGTTTGATAAACCTTGTAATCAGGGAAAATAAATCCCTATTTGCGAGGAGACATAGCTATATATCACTGCCAAGGGACTAACGTGATAAGACATAACTTATTGCTGCTCAGGGACTAACGCAATAAGTCATGATTTGGATTGAAATTGAAATTGAAGGTGCCATTATCACTGCCAAGAGACTAACATGATAAGACGTAACGCGATAGTTTACGATTTGAACTTGAAATTGAAGGTGCCATTATCACTGCCAATGGACTAACGTGATAAGACGTAACGCGATAGGTTACGATTTGGATTGAAATTGAAGGTGCCATTATCACTGCCAAGGGACTAACGTGATAAGACGTAACGCGATAGGTTACGATTTGGATTGAAATTGAAGGTGCCATTATCACTGCCAATGGACTAACGTGATAAGACGTAACGCGATAGGTTACGATTTGGATTGAAATTGAAATGGGATTGGAACAGGATTTGAAATGGGATTTGAATAAGGGTTGAAATAGAATTGGAATAGGATTGGAAATAGGATGGGAATAGGATTGGAAATAGGATTTGAAATAGGAATTGGAAAATATTTTAAGAAGGCTGCCTAGAAAGGCATGATATGCCTTAAACAAGACTGACCTAGATAGGCTGAGATGTGCCTTAAACAAGATTCGCCTGGAGAGGCGTTTAGAAAGGATATGCAATGTCCTAAACAAGATTAACCTAAAGAGGTTCCCGGAAAGGATATGAAAACGTCCTAAACAAGATTACCTAGACAGACTATGACACGTCTTAAACAAGATCGCCTAGAAAGGTTATGATACGTCTTAAACAAGACTTCCTAGAAAGAGTATGATACGTCTTAAACAAGACTATCTAGAGAAGTTAGGATATGTCTTACACAAGACTAACCTAGAAAAGTTTTTGGAAAGGATGTGATACGTCTTACACAAGACTCACCTGGAAAGTTTCTTAGACAAGACACGAGATACCTTAAACAAGACTTACCTAGAGAGACTCCTAGAAAGGACATGATACGTCTTAAACAAAACTACCTAGAAAGGTTCCTATAAAGGGTATGATACGTCTTAAACAAAACTACCTAGAATGGCTCCTATAAAGGATATGAAACGTCTTACACAACACTACCTAGAAAGGTTCTTGGAAATGATAATGAATGTCTTGGAAAAGACCACCTAGAAAAGTTCGTAGAATGTCTTAAAGAAGACTACCTAAAGAGATTCCTGTAAAGGATGACGAATTGTCTTAAAGAAGACTATATGAAAAGGTACTTAGAAAAAGAATGTCTTGAAGAAGACTACCTAAAAAGATTCTTGGAAATGACGATGATTGTCTTAAAGAAGACTACCTGAAAAGGTTCGTAGAAAAGAATGTCTTGAAAAAGACTACCTAAAGAGGTTTTTGGAAATGGCGATAATTTGTCTTAAAGAAGACTACCTAAAAAGGGTTCCTAGAAAGGATCGTAGGATTTGTCTCAAAGAAGACTACCTAAAAAGGTTCTATGTACTGTATCGACCAATGTATGCGATGCGTGATTTGTATGTATTTGCATGATGCTCCACTGATAGGTTGTTGATAACCAAAGCGTATATAGCTCGCTGGAGTTGTAGGTTTGTTTGATAAGGTGGGGTGTGATGCTAGCGCGACTTCCCGATACATGTTTTTGAAGATCGTAGTCAGGAGAAAGATTTGCTCGATGTTGTAATGTGTGAGAATGCCTTTTCCTTATGCTGTGCGCCTTGCCTCAGTTAGGCTTTTTGAAATACTCCACGTCTTTAACCTTTCGGGGCTCTCCACACCTTTAACCTTTGAATTGTTCACCTTATGGGTTTGATACTCCATGCCCCAATGTTTAGTGGAAAAAGATGCCTATGATCTCCAAGCCATGAAGGAAATGCCCCGAGAAATAACCTTGTCGGATGCTTCGCCGTTTAGATTGAAGGGTGTGCCCTTGATCTCCAGGATATGGAGGGTTATCCATGGTGTTCTATCCTTTTGAATTTATCCCATGCTTGACATGCCCCTGATTGCTTCGAGATGTGACCCGAAGTCGATTGATCCTTAGGATGAATGCCCCTAGTCAATAGGATGTTCGATTGCATGCCCCTGTGATCCTTGAAATTTTTGCCCCTGTTTAGGAGAACCCCCTAGATGTGGTTCCCCCCACTTCAGAGTCTTTATTAGAAATGATTACTTTTGATTACACAAATTTCGAGATTTCCTCGATGCTAAGTGTGTATTCGTAGATGGCGTTGTACCCTTTGAGAAGTAACCCCAATGCGATGTGTATGCAAGTTTTGAAATCGAAGTCCGTTATGAATTAGGACTGGATTTTTTTTAGAAATGAATGATTGAAGAAGCGTAGTGGTTAGAAATAGTTTTAACAAACATAGGAGTCAGTATTACAGAATCCTGCTTAATATGCTTTTGTGGTTAACCTTGCCTCAATTAGGACTTTTAAATGTTGTAACTTGGCCTGGTTCATGTTTTAAAAAACAATGGATATAAGGCTCAAAATTTTATTTAACCCATCCCTTTCTCCTTGATGTTCTCCAGATCCTAAAGTTCGCCTAATCCAGTGGATGTGCTTTGTTGGCAAGAGAATCGTTTCAGTTCTGATGTTGAGCAGAAGCCTTAGTAAAGATCCAAGTACTGATGAAAACTGATTGTAAAGATCCAAGCATTGATGTGAAGCTTCGATGATTTAGCAGTCACAAGATTGTACTTTGTGTTTTGCTTTTGCTTTGTTTTTATCCCTTATTTTTGCATGAACCAATTCCTTTGAGTTTGATCCATCGGGATGCCCTAATTTTTGCCTAAGTCATCTTTGTTTTTTTTCTGAAATTCTCCATTTTGACTTAGCGGGCGTTTTTCTTTTGAAAGCTCCTTTTGAGATTTGATCCTTGGATATTGAATGTTGTGACTGCCATGTCGATTTTGATTTGTAAGCTTCACCTTTGACACTTCCTCGATCTTGAATGATGTAATGAGGAAGAAGATGTTGTGAATGTTATCTCCATTGCTTCCTCAATCTCGGATGAACGCGAGGAAGAAGATATGCTTGAACCTTTGCTTGAATCCTTGCTTGGATTAACTGATTCTCTTGACAACCAAAATACACCATTGAATTAATTGAAATCTACCCTACCCCTAGTTAAAATCAAGGTTTATTTGAAAAGTAGAAGCAAACTCTAACTCCTGGCTCGAGGGGGTGACGAGGGATTAACATCCTTATATCTCCACTGTTTGGGATTTGAAACAATGCCTGTACATCCTCGGCTCGGTCTTACCTTGAAAGCATACGTTTGCGAGACTTAGTTATTTGTATTCGTCATTCTCCCTCAAGTTTGTTAATGATTGGGAGTGATAATTTGAAAGATAGTTTGAAATGGAAAGTCGTAGTAATGCAAAAGCGGAGCGAAAGAATTGATTTCAAAACATGCATGATTACTTTATTGAATTACTATTCGAAAGGTACAACGTTTTACATCAAATAGCATTTTATGATCGTAGGAATTACAACTTGAAAGATACACCTATTAATCCTAAGGGCAATCTCCTTTGTGAGTCTGTTGACCATATCCTACATCTTAGTTCATGGAATTATAGGAGTGAAGGGTGATCTCGAATTCTCCTTGGGCACGTCGAATCTGTCGGGAATAATTGTAAGCGGTGGGTTTTCGTCGTATCGGAACTTCATGAGTTTCCTTTGACTGAACCTCTTTTGCCCTTTTTTTTCTAAGGATAGCACCACACCATTTGCAATCTTCAAAGTTTGTAGATTGATAGAAAAACCTATGGCCTTTTTGCCCCTAGGTATGGAGTTAGCATATGTCGCATCCCCTCCATCGTAGTCACGCATTTTTGTTCAGGGTATTGCCCTAGTTGGATTAATCCTTGCCCCCAGGTTATTGTAGAGCGTCTTTGTGAATTTGATGTGTTCTAAGATGAACCCCTTAATGACTAGATACCTCTTGAGTGTATCTATGAGGGAACTTCTTTGTTGAACTGATCCTTGCTCGACGATTACCTTTGTATAATCTTGTTGCGAAAAGGTGTGGACATGCAGAAGGCATGGTGAAAGACATCCTCTTTTTTCTTAGCAAGACCAAGATCTTTTATTCTCCTTTCTCCATAGTTTCTGATCCCTTTGATTTCTTTGAAAGTTTCGGGAAACCGGCTAGCATGGTAAGTATGGATGCGGGCGAAGATAGAAATGTAAATGTAAATGTAAATGTATGAATGCATGGAAATGCGAATGCACGACTCCTTTTTTTTTTTGCGTAAGGTGACTCCTTATATGTAATGCAAGCGCGCGGGGTAAATAATCCTGGGGATAGCCTATGTGGATTTAGGGATGACATTAGACCCTAGTGACATACGTGCGAGCTTGAGGTTATAATACGCCAATGGGAATCCCTCAGATTAAGGGGTACGCGGAAAGTAGCAGCTGATGACCGTTCAAGACAGTCACCAAGTCTCATGACCTTCGAGAGGTCATTCGACGTGCACTTACGAAGTTGTCCCTCGTGGGAAGGTTCTCTATGCGGAACACAACCTATCTAAGGACGATATAAGACGAAGTGAAATCCCTACATGCTAGGGATTGAAGATGCATAGATGGAAATCCGAACCCTACAGGTTAGAGGGTGCGCGGGAATAAACACGGGTTGACCGTCCTAGACAGTTACCAGCTCTCATGGCCATCGTGAAGCCAATCGACGTGCGTTAATGAGGATGTCCTTCAGGAGAAGGACACATTGTTGTAGAAACACATGAACATAAAAGAAAATCCCTATTGGCTAGGGGGTTCGTAGAAGCAAGCACAGAGTGACCGTTCGAGACAGTCACTATATCTCATGGCCATCGAGAGGCCAATCGACGTGCGTTAATAGAAATGTCCTTCGTGGGAAGGACACGTAGTTACAGAAATACAAGGATATAAAAGTAAAATCCCTACAAGCTAGGGAGTGCATAGGCAGTGATATCCTTCGTGGGAAAGACGTGGTCTTAGAAATTAGAGTCCCTACAGGCTAGGGACCATGTAGGGATACCTGCAAAATCGAAACACATAGATATTCGAAGTATATAAATTGCAAACATATAAAGAGCACAGAAACACAAAAGTCCTAGGTTCATAGGTTCGACGTAGCGGCTCTAGGGAGCCAACCTTTTTATGGGGGGTTCTAGAAGGTCTCATGGGGTCGTTCGTAGCCTCCGAGACTTTTTGTCTCTTCGGATTTTAGAACAACTCATTTTATCCATGAGGTTCGAATTTTTGGGGTAGGTTCTCGGAGAGATCAGCCAAGTATCCAGTCCTGCCCTCAACAAAGTCAAGCCTCGTTTTGGACATTTCCGAATACTCAACCCACTCCGAGTGAAGTTATCAATGAGACTCGTAGGCGATTCATGTCCCCTATTGATCTCAAAGTTAACTCCCACACTTAGGGTTTTAACACGACATAATATCCAGCAGTGCATATAAAAATATAACAGGCAATAAAACATAAATATATTCACATAAGCGATTAGATATAAACATATCCTAAATAATTAAATATTTTTAGATAAAAATAAATAAATAAATAAACAAAATTTTAAAAAAATAAAAATAAAAATAATTACAAACCCTGAAAAAGGCACGTTAGCCAAACCCTAAAAAAAAAAGTTGCCAAACCTAAACCCTGCCAAAACCTAAAGCCTATAGGAGCATAGTATTCACCATTTAAGTTTATCCCCAGCAGAGTCGCCAGCTGTAGCAACCTGCCCTAAAAATATAGACTTTTAGAGTCGCCACCTATTCTGAAGGGCGAATAGGAAACCCTACGTAGTTAAGAGATCAGGGTAAGATACTATATTCAGGTCGAGGGAAGGTGTTAGGCACCCTCAACCCTTTCCTATGGCTTTGAATCTAAGGATAAAGGTTTATGGTTAAAATTGAGGTTTATAGCTAAGGAAGTGAATAGGGGAAAAATTGAGATTTTAGGGAAGGGGACTCGCCTTGGTTATCCAAGTGCCTACGTATCTCCTTAGGGAGAATCAGAGTCAACGTAGTTCGGGGGACGGGTTGTACGCCCTTTGAGTTTGAAATTTGATTTGGAAGGCATTCTGAATTGCCTAGGATAAAAATCCATAGTTTGATATTGAAGCTTTGAAAGGTTTGAAAAGTGTTTTGAGGTTTGGGCGTACAACCCTGATTTTAATATGTACTATTAACCGCAATGATCAATAGATTCGATCACCATAGTTAAAAGATTAGTAGTTATATCGTTACCAATTTTAATTGATGGATTCAATTATCACTAATAACGAATAAAAGTATTTTTTTTAGAAGTTTTAATGATTTAATTTGTATCATTACCCTTCGTAATCGATTGATTCGATTAAAAATGATAATGCATTAGAATAAAGGAAATAGGCTAATCATCGCAACCAATAAGATGGTTGAAACCCTTTAGCCAAATAATATGTATTTTAATTTATATTTAAGAATTAATTAATTATTTGATTATTACCCACCGCGATCAATTGATTTAATCGAAGCGAATAATAAATTAAATCTTATTATTATGGCTAGAAAACTAATGGGATCGGACAAACCCCAATGCCTTGATAACAATTTTCTAGGTTTTTTGTGATTTTTTTAACCATTGAATTTAATCAAATCAATTAATTCGAATAATCGAAATAATCGAATTATAAAGTAAAATCCTAATATTAATCATATTCTTAACTTAAAACAAATTATATACAATAATAAAAAAGAAAGAAGAAAAAAAAAAAACAATGAACATAAATTGATTTAATTTTCAAATAAGATAAAAAACAAGTAAATAAATAAGAATTTAAGAAAACCTGGGCGCATTATCCCACGTGGCGCATTGATGAATGTCCATGACGCGTCATCAGCCTTGATGCGTTAGATCTGATCTGGGCGCGATCTAATGGTTAGATGCTGAAGGTGTATTGTGAACTTGTGCTGGTGGGATGCATTGGATCTTGCTGAAAATAACACAAAACGTCCAAAAAAACATAGAAGTGCCCCAGGTGTGGATCGAACCCAAGACACCAAAGTTGAAGGCGCTTCCTCTCACCATCTGTACCACACTTTAATGCTGAGTGACAAATCCATAAGTAAAATAATAAACAAACCCAGAATTCAAAAAAAAAAAGGGACGCGCGCCTTTGAGTCGTCTTCTTCATTGGAGAAAGGCAACGCTTTTTGTCTTGGAATACAGAACCTTTAGGCCACGGTTTTCAAACGTGGCTGTATATCCTCCGTCTTAAAACCTGCACTTGATCATCAATAAACACAAAAGAAGAATCCAGATCGAATATATATGTTCCTACGAATGTATTGGTACCGTCAATTCTGGCTAATTGTTCCTCTAACCTACCGGCCCTAAATTATGACCACGAAAACCTAACAATGGCATCTTGCCATGTATGCGTTGAAACTCAAATCAAACAACCCAGGCACGATGTGAACCTCAATATTAACGCATATGTGTAACACTGCATCCAATCTTCATAAATTGCATGATTTGGATTTGATTTGGAAGTGATATAAAACTTTCCAAACTTGCATCTAAAGCTTCCACTTTTGCATCAATCTTTATCCCAATCAAATATTCTGATTTTGGCCTTTATTAATGAATATCTTGGGCATAAGAATGCTAAATAATAAGCCATGCACTTATTTTTTTTATTTCACATTTTATTCTAATTAAAGTTGAATTAAATTGAATTAATCCAAAATAATTAAAATAAAATAGGAGAGGACGTGTCATTGGGCTTGAGATATTCTTGGATTCTTTAGAAATAAGTTTTTTTTTTTAAATTCAAGAAATATAGGCCCATGAGTTAAAAAATGCAATTTCCATCACTTAGGGTTTTAAGCTTTTCTCAAATATCAACCAACTTCTACCACACATAACTCTCTCAATTTTTATCACATGGAAGCATTCTAGGACCTTTTAGAAATCTTAAAGAGTCCTTTAAATGACCCTTTTGGTTTCATCTCAATCAGAGTTTCCATGTTCAAGTTATGAGCTTTGATCCAAAAGGTGTTTTTGTTGACCTTTGTGGAGGACCTATAATGTATTGGACTATATCTCTCAAATGAAACCTTCCTGGACTTGGCTTGTGAGAGACAAAGTTGTAGAGAATCAAATTTCCTTCAGAATAGGCTTTGAGTGAAGAATTTCTGATACTCCATGTAGAAGTTATGGCCAGTCAAAGTTGAGTTGACTTTCCTATGAGAAACCCTAATTTGAACCTTTGCATTTGTTCATCTCTGAGTTTTTATTAACGGATCATGATCAACCTTTGATCAATTGATGGGTTTAAACTCACATACTTGATGTTGACTAAAAATCTTGAAGTTTGACTGTGTTTTGACTATAGTTGACTTTTAGGTCAACATAGTCGATTATTGGTCATCTGAGCCATTGAACGAGCGATCCTTGGAATTGCAGCTTGTTTTTTTTTTGGCATGGATATGATTTGATACATATGTGACACCTTGAGATCCACTTGAGGCCTTGGAGATTCAACATCCTTTGATAAAATACAAAACCCTAGTTTTGGATATGAGAGAATGACTTGAGAAAACCTTAGAGCCTCGAGTTATTGGAGATGAAATGAAGAACCTTTGATTGAATATGAGAGGGCAAATTTTGGGGTATGACACTTACAAATTAATGTAAACAAATTCTTTTAAGAGTTACAATGATTCTTATAAAGCTATTATCACAAATGTGATTTTCTCTTAAGTTTAAGCTTAAATCTCACTAAGATATTACAACAGCAATGTAGTGAGTTTGATGATGAAGTTTGAGAGCTTTTGAATTTGACAGCGTTTCTGTATAATGTGCAAGTGTTGTATTGAGCTTCTCATCAGAACTTCATATTTATGGGCGCTTGAGAAGATGACCGTTGGGAGAATTTAATGCTTTGCGTAGTCCGTACAACATTGCATTTAATGTTTCAATCTTTTGTCAACTACCTCGAGCCTTGCTTTCGCTGTGTCTACTGACGTTGCCTTTAATAGCTTCTAACGTTCCTTTTTTTAGTCAGCGTAGCCTGCCATCTTGTACTTGCTTCTGATCTGATGTTTGTATAAACAACGTTTGAATATCATTAGAGTCAAACAACTTGGTGCAAAGCATCTTCTTGTCTTCTGACCTTGAAGTGCTTCTGAGCGTGATACCATGAGAACTTCAGTGCTTCTGCTTCTGATCTCAAGTTCTTCTGATGCTTCCATAGACCCATGTTCTGATTCTGCTTGACCATCTTCTGATGTCTTGCCAGACCATGTTCTGATGTTGCATGCTGAACCTTCTGAGTCAGTGCATCTTGCGCTGATTTTGTGCATACTCTTTATATAATTCCTGAAATGGAAATTGCATAGTATTAGAGTACCACATTATCTCATACAAAATTCATATGCTTGTTGTGGACCTCCGATTTTTTTTTAATACCGGGCCATACCTCTGATCTGTAGAGATACGTGAACTGACTCTTTTTTGTCGCTTAATGCTTTCGCATTTTTGAAAATATCACAGAGTCGCCACCGACCTTTTATTTTATCCAATTAAGGAAAGGTTTATAAAAGAAACAGAAAAAAGACCTTTAAGAAATTCTGGGTAAGGGGGTAGGTTATACAAAGGGAAGGTGTTAGCACCCTTTGTATCCATGGTTATCCATGGGCTCTTAAGTTTGCTTAGCTCACTTGTCTTTCGATCACTTTTCAATTGCTCTGAAATTGCTCATATGTGGTTTCAAATACCTTTGTAAATTGAATTTTGTAATGATCCGTGTGTGGATGTATACAAAATGCTTTGTTTATCTTTCGAAAGATATTTTGAAAAGAACGTTAACTTTGTAATAATCCGTGTTTGGACGTATACAAAGTATTGTCTTTTTTAAAGTTTTGTTTTGAAAAACAACAGTGTATGAGAATTTTGTTTGTTTTGATTTGAGCAAGCAAACTAGGAGGTCTACCCTGAGTTGTAAGGTCTTTATCCTATTTCCTTTAAAAATCTATCCTTTCACCGGATATAAAAGCAAGGTTCGATTTTGTACTCGAAACAGTGGAATTTGACTTTGATTTTGAAAGATTGTAAAAGGGATTACCTGAAGAGGTGCAAGTGTGATTGTGATTGGATTCAAATATTTTATCTTTGAAGTTAGTGATCTAACGGTTCAATTTTATCTTTGACATACACGCAGTTTATATTTGCTGGAAATTAAAATGCGGAAATGTAAAGTGCGGAAAGTAAATCTACGCTATTACATCGATTGTGCGGGAAATGTAAACTAGCCTATTTACATGAATTTGACATCCTATACATTTATCTAGGAACTTAAATTGCAAGAAAAATAAAAGGCATGTTTTTTGGTTTTTTTTATGATTTGTTTTAATTATAATTAATGCATGATTAATTAAATTAAAATGAAAAAAAAAGATGAAAATAGATTTAAACCTAGAAATTAAGTTTAAAATATGTACAAAATATTTGTTAATTAATTTTAAAACAAAACTAATTTTTTTTGAATTTTTGGAAATTGATTTGAAATTGATTTAAGTTAATTAAAACATAATTATGCAAATAATTATACAAATAATTAAAACTTAAAAAGAAAATTATTCAAAATATGTACAAAATTAGTTTATAATATATAAACAATATTTAATATAAAGAACAATTTTTTTGATGATTTTTTGATTGGTTAGAATAATTAAAAAGCAACTATATAAATATATACTAATTAATTATACAAAACATTGAAATTTTGAAGAAAAATAAAATATTTTTATTTCAGAAAATAGTATATTATTTTAGAAGTCTAAAAATATTTTTTGTGTATTTTTTGGATTTTTAAAACTATTTTTAATTAATTTAACAAAGAAATTAAATAAAATAGAAAATAAAATAGAAAATAAAAGGATACTGATCCTGTGTGGTAATTTGTGAGGGAGCATGGTGTGCATGCGTGATCTGGATCATTGGATGATTCATTAAATGAAATCAGAGGGTCCAGAAATTGAGGCACGTGGTGATCAGTACACCTGCAAAGCACAGAATCAGAGATAAATTTAAAAACACGCGCGCGCTTCTGGACCAATGAGGGGGAGACACCTCATCGTCTTCAACCTTCAGACAAGGCCTTTTACAGCGCTTTTGTAAAAAAGCGCTATTGTAAGTGAACCCTAAATCTGCAAAATAACGAATAGGGTCAAACAAGCATAGAAATCAGGCGCGATGGTACCATTGGATTCGTCTTGTTCCACTGAATGTAACCCTGCCCTTAATTTGTTTTAATTTTGGCCCTAATGAAGAACCCTAATTTTGAGCTAAGTAAACCCTAAAATGGTATATGCTACAAACATCCATTAAAATCCAATTGAAGCTCCAGAAACGACCAGAGCTTCAAACCAAACACAATTATGCATCTACATCTTGTTAAATGTGCGTGAGTTATGAGATATAAGTTGGTTTTAGTTTGAATAAACCGTGGCTTTATATAGCTCGATTCAGTGAAGTTTATGAGCTGGAAATGATTGGAATTGATTCAGTGTAGCTCAGAGATGATGTTTGAATGTTTATTTTATATTGAAATGGACTGAAACTTAAAATTCGAATTTCAAGTTTCTTTGAAAATTACAAGTGGTTACAAGTATGCTATATGCTTAGGGATGCTTCTGAACTCGTCTCTCTTTGTTTGCTGAACTATGATAGCTTATTTATAAGCTATGTGTGCTTAGAATTGAAGCTAACTTGCAGCTAGTTGCCTTTGTTGAAAACTTGGTTTTTAAATATTAAAAACCTTGAATTTTTGACCAAGTCTTGACTCCATTCAATGCTCTTGCCTTGTGCACCAATCCTCTGCAGAAAATTGAAGGTTCCTTGGGTGAGTCATGCTTAGATTGTAAGCTACCATTTATCCATGCATTTTCCTTTTAATTTTAATCTTAAAGTAAGATAAAATCATGCAAAAAAATGGATAAAAAAGGTATGGGCTTAGTCTTGGTCGTGGGAGGCCCATATCATCATGGAAATGATGTTTGAATGCTGAAAACTTGGCCCCATTTGGAAAAAATGCAATTTTGAACAATGTTGATTTCATGCATTTTCCCAAAATTTAGCCAACTTCAACAAGGTGTAAATCCTTCAATTTTTGTCATATGAAGGAGATCTTGCACTTTTTAGAAACCTCAAAGAGTCCTCTAACCAATGTCTTTGGTCTCATGTCAAAATGATTTTTGAAGCTCCTTGTGTGTCCTTTTGAAAAAAGTGTCTTTTTGTTGACTTTGAAAATGACCTGTAATGTCTTTGATCATATTTTTCAAATGGTGAATCCAATGACCATGGGATCAATGGCATTTGAAAGATAATTGAATTTCCTTCAAAACAAGCTTTGGTTTGAATTTTTTGGATGAAGGATGAGAGAGTTATGATCAGTCAAAGTTGAGTTGACTTTTCAGGCAAAAACCCTAATTTTGAATCTTAGGGTTTTGTTGATTTTTGATCTTTCCTTGATGAATTATGATCATCCAATGATCAAATGATGAATCCTTTGACAAAATATGGACTTTGACAAAAAATTTCATTTTTGACTGTCTGTTGACTTTTTTGGTCAAACGGGTCGTCTGTTGACTGTTTGAGCTGCTGACGGTGCGTCTGAGTGAATTGAAGTTTGAAAATTTGTATGATGGTACTTTGAGATATATGGATGTGTATGAAATCCATTTGAGGTCTCAAAACTTGTTGCTCCTGTAAAAACAAGAAAAACCCTGATTAGGGACTGTTTGTGTAGGAGACAGTTAAGCGTACCTGATTTTTGTGCAGTGTTGAGTCTCTGCTAATCGCGTGATATTCAGAAGACTTCTAGCACAAAGATCTTGGAATTTTGAATTGTGAAAGATTGATTTGATTGATGGTACAAAACACTGAGAATTGTACTGCCAGCAGTTTGGCTGTCGACTGACTGTTCAGGTATTGACGTAGCAGTTAGAGTGAAAAATCAACAGTCAAAGTTAATTTTCTTTTTTGTTGTTTTTTGTTTTTGTTTTATGTGAAAAATGAAAGTTTATTTACATGACTTGTTAGAAAAACACAGACATAATAAATAACTAATATTTACGGTATGCGGGCAAAATTACCGATAATAACCCTGAAAATCATTTAATGCACAGAAATAGGAATATTTGACTGGCAGAAAACACACAAAATATTATCTTAGTAACTAAGCAATATTATGACAAATAGTACAACATTTAATACTGACAGTACAAATATCACATACTATATTGAACAGTACGACGAATAAACGGTACATTTAAGAAATAAGAAATACGGCAAATTTTAAGAATGACGATTGATAACCCATGCTATGAACAATAACATGTAGATGATTGGGAGCATAACCATTGCAGGTCCACACTCCTCAGGACTATGCAGGCAGAAGAAAGTCATGATCACCGTAGCAATGGTGATGACTGTAAGAAACAGTGTCTCTATCCACTTTGCCATTCTTGTCAGGGAAGAAGAGAAAATAGATATGAGATAGGAATTTGAAAGATGAATTGGAATTTGATGTGAGATTTTATGAAAGAAATGAAAGGTATTTATAGAATGGAAAGAAGGAAAGAGACGTTGGGGAATGATGTGATTCCGTACAAAAGGAAAATTTGAGTGGAAGTAAGATTTGAAAGAAAGTGTATGATAGTGTTAGAAAAAGGGGAGATTTGATTTTTGAAAAAAAGAGATTTGAAAAGATTTTTGCAAATAATGGAATATAATACAAAAATTAGTGGGAAACAAAAGATAATAATAATCTACTTGTTACCAGTACAGTCTGAGTTTCCTGATTCTGCGCCTGCAAAAAGATTTAACTCTGTACCAATTGTGTCAGTACCATTTATCTGTAAATAAATAAATAGCATGTGTGAAGTAATACACAGTATTTGGTGTTTGCGTAAGAATAAATTCAACTGCAAGCCAAATTACTGTATAAGAAAAATTCTAAAAACTAAGTATTTCATATGTCAGGATATTTGTTGAAATAAAAATCCATGATTATATGAGACCCTTAATTTTCAGATTGGAGTTTTCTTGAAAAATATGTGGGCAAATTTTGGGGTATAACAGTTGCCCCTATTCAATCTTCTTAAACCTGAAGAGATTGTATGAAATCTGAAGGTAGAAGATGATTGAATATTTAGATGCCCTGAAAATTTGCACTTACCTTGATCAGAAGAGATGTTGGAAGTTGCATTTGAATGTCGTCTGCGAAATGTTGTTGGCAGATTGAAACATTACCTAAGATGGGCTTTCAGATGCCACCTGGTAAATGGGTTGAGGGTTTGTTCATCAGAATGAATCCATTGATTATATCTTGATGAAGGATTTGAAAGTCTTTGTGTTGACTGTTTCGGAACCGTCCAAGGTTACCGCTTTAAGTCTTGGAAGATAATCGTTACGGAACTTGTCCAAAGTTTTTCCGATTTAGATTTTGGAAGTTGATCATTGTGGAACCGTCTGAGGTATCGCTTTTAGATCTGCAATGTTAGATTGTTTTGGAACCGTCTGAGGTATCGCTTTAGATCTTTGATGCTAGATCGTTCTGGAACCGCCTGAGGTATCGCTTTAGATCTGCAACGTTAGATCGTTCTGGAACCGTCTGAGGTATCGCTTTAGATCTGTGATGCTTGTTTTTGAGTTGGTAAGTGATCAGAATGAATCTTCGGCTTGATTATATCTGAGAGAACCGTTCATGGAATTCAGGTGAACACGGCATGTGATTGAGAACATCTTTGTTGAAGATATCTGCCTACCTGAAAAATCAAGTTAGTGATATGCAATGTTTATGATGCATGTAAATGTGAGATATTCCCGGAGAAATATGCATGTTATGCTGTGTATGAATATGCGCATGATGCATGATGTATGATGTATGATGTATGAATATGTGAATGTATGAATGTATGAATGTATGAATGTGAATGTGAATGTGAATGTGAATGTGAATGTGAATGTGAATGTGATGCGTGTCAAGCTTCTAGTTGGAAAAATAAATTCCCACTAGTCAGCTGGACATGAATGTATTGTGATCGTTGATGATCTTTTGTCTTGCTTGAGTACCCTCGTCTGGGGAAATTCTTTGAGAACCCGGGTATCCCGTTGAAGGATCTTTGACTACTGCTTGGGGAACCAAAGGTAACTGGAAGTTCTGATGCCCTTTCAAATGGGAATGAGGAAGATGCATAATCCTCCGATGCACTATCTGACCAAGTCCGGGTGCGGGGATCACACCTTCTGAAGATAGTAATCTGGAACAACCCTGCTGGGGAATAAGACTTCTTTTGAAGAGAAAATCTTTTTGAGGAATTTGCTGAGAAATGCGTTTCTCTTGGTGATTTCCTTCTGATGGAATGATGTCCAGATGATCGGGACATTTCCTGAATGCCATTCCTGTTTTTCCTGGTAAACATCAATCACATTCAAATGCATATGTTCATTCAAAATTATCATTGGGACGCTTACGTATTTAAAACAGAAAAAGTGAAAATAGTGATTTTTTGAAAGAGCTGCATTGAAAAGAGCCATGATAGGCGGGTTAGCACAGGGAGACAACAATCCTAGAAGTAGGAAACTGTCAGAAAGTTTTGGAAAATATTTATGAAGATAAATAGCTATGTGAAAATGATCCAGTCAAGTTTCAACTCTGCTATTGCCAATCTGTCTTCGAGCATCTCATCCCTCACTTGTTGGAAGAAAGTGATTAGACTGATCGGTGTCTTTGAGGTGTTGAATCTTGATGGTGAGTAGGCAGCTTGAACGGAACACAGTTGTATGCTTCATTCCCTAAC